>NW_027069757.1:594747-704010 GCF_002906115.3 Quercus suber | reverse complement strand
TTTTGTTAAAATCAGTTTCATAAATATGGGTATTTTACTTCATAGTTTGTAAATTAGGGCAAATGTCATTTTCCCCTATCACCTGCTTGTTTTCAAATATATTAAAACCCTGGCTATATTAAATAAGGAAAATGATATCTTTATGCCATCACCAAATTTTTCCTATAGTATTTTTTATAAGGGCAAAACTTGATACAATATTTCTCATCCTTCCGCAAAGCCTCACTCCTCACTGCTCCGCACAACCATCACATCATCGAGTTGACTTCTTTCAAAAACCAATTCTGCATTTACTGGTTTGTGGAAAGGGAAATAATTTTTTTCTCCGATGCTGGAGCGTTCTGGCAGGGTTTGATGTGGAAGTAAATTTTTCTTGGATTTGTTTATGTTAGGTTATGGAAGTTAGTAGCTTTATTGAGTTACTTCTATAGTAAAATTCTTTGAATTACCTTTTATTTTCCTGCAATCTGGTTTTGCTGTGAATCAAAAGTTATTGATTTGGACAACTTAATAGGCAAAATAATGGAATTGCCTAATCTGGTTTTTACTTTGCAATACTTGTGGGCAATTTTTTTTGAACTGTGGGTATTAGAATTAGAATTGAAGGAATTTTTAATATTTAACGCCGTTATATGAATTCTTTTAAGTAGTTAATGTCAAAATTTTAAAAGGAGAACCTAAGGTACAGGACACAAGGTAATGTATCTAAGTTTTGCCATTTTTATAAAATGATTACAAATGAAGGAAAAGCTTTGTCCATACAAGAATTACATCCGCAAGTGTGATATTGGATTTTCATAGTTCAGTTTAATTTTTTTTTTTTTTTTAAATTTAAATGTAACTCATTAATAATGTTGAGTTACACTTAAAAATATATACAAAACTCGATTTTGAGGACATAAAATTTTACACAGAACTTGATTTTGTTAAAATTGAGTTTAAAAAACAAAAGCATTTTACTAAGTAGTTTCAAAACAAAAACATTTTACTGCATAGTTTTAAAATTAGAAGCAAATGCCCATTTTCCCTGCAGTCGATATACCAGCAAAAACAAAACAAAACACCTGTAAGTCTAAACAGGGGGCCTACAAAACCTAAGAGAGTATGTAGATAGTCCTCGTTTACATCATTTTTTTTGTGTTCTCTTCATTACAAGGGAATGACCCTGTGAAATTCACTCCTTTTCTTTCTGATATTGCTGTTCTCTTTGCAATATAGGACAAGTGAAACTGGGTTTGGGACCTCTAGAAGTTACCTCCAGCTTCAACATAGGATCCCTAGGATTCACAATGCAGAAGTACACTATTAAGGATGTTTTGAGTACATCAAGAATAACAAACTAGAAGAAATGAGTCCAATTAATATGATTATGCAATTCTTGCATGTTGTAAAATCGATCCCAGTCCACTGGTTGGCATTCACTCTGCTGAGTTACAGATCATCTACATATATGTAGTACAGATGAAGTTAATAAGAAATTAACGCCATTAATGCTGAGTCAGAAGAAAAGAAAAGAAATTTTTTTTTTCCATATCTTCACGAATTTCCTTTATATTTCCACTCAACCACCAAGTGTGATAAGTTGATCGAAGGCCTTGTCCCTTATGAATGGATAAGGCTTGAAGACTCTGACTCATCATCTTTTTTTTGATAAGGACTGTGACTCATCTAAGAACGTAAAAATTGTCTTTTCAATGGCAGCTTGCTATGTGATAATATTGTACCATAAATTAAGCAGAGAAAAAACAGGAACCATAAATATATAAGGTCCCCCATATGAGCTGTATTGGTGTTGGTGACCGATCAAGCTTTTAACTCCAGTGTTCTTTTTTAAAAATAATAAATAAATAAATTTAATTATTATAATTAATTTAATATTAAAAAATATATATTAAAAAAAATTAATTCAATTGAATTATCTATAATCTATCAAAATAGAATTTGACGTATTTAAAATTCTGAAAATAATTTTGATTAATTTTGCAATAATCTTCTATTTTTGGCGTATAAAATCAGAGAGTTAAAAAAAATTCATTTAAAAATTATAATCTTCAATTTAATTGTAAAGTTTAGTTTTGATAAAAATTTTATTACTAAAAATTTTCATTTAGAATTAGGTTCTCTAAAATTTTTAGCGTAACTCTATTATGGAATCTCTAAAATTATCACATCAATTTATTTTAAATTAGTGGATTGTATTTTGTAACGTTGTCAGTTTTGAACAACTGTTAAATATCAATATTTTAATATCTAATTAACTTATATATGTACACTATTAGAACAAAATTATAAAACTTTCAGGGGCCATGATCCCTTTGTCCTCGATGAGTAGTGTCATTATCAAAAGACATACTAATGTTGGTACATTTTTGGAAACTAACGAGATTAGATATAGAGGTTAGAGATGATCATCATATATAACTTTCCAACATTAATTTTGACCTAGCTAACTTTCAACTAATTAGAAGAAGAGGTTTTCAATTTTAGAGGATGAGGCATAATTTCTTTGAGACAAAACTTTCTCATCTAATAAATTTACATATATGCAATATTAGAAGAATTATAAAATTTCAGGGTCCTAATTCCTAAGCCTTATAGTCCGTTTGTGTTCAGTTTAGGTCGTTTCGTCCTTGCTGACAAATATTGTAATTAAGTTTTCTTACAGTCAGGTGAGAAATTTAAATAAATTTCTCACCAAATATTTAAATTTCTCACCAAATTTCTGTCCAGATCCAGTCCTAATGTCCTGTGTGTCGTACACTGCTTGCAAAATTTAATTTGCTCTTCTGTACGGACAGGATTATCGTCGTTGAGCTAGCGGTTAAGTCATTATCAATAGAAGAATAAATTATATATTACTCGGCTACTGAGCTGTAACTTTGATTATCTGATGATGCATGTAATGATAAGCCATGCACAGCGTTATAGCTAGGGATGGCAGTCACAACTAACAGTTCCAAACATTAGTTCCTCACCAAATAGTCAAAGCCAAAACAATGTGAAATTACAAGTTTGCTAGTTCATCATTGTTACTATAATATTCGACACCATCAGCCATCACCCAATTGTGGTACTCTCTTTTGTTTTTTCCTTTGTTCAAGTTTATGTACAAACCAAAGAAATTATAGGATTCTTGTACGTTTCATTAAAGAAATAAATGAGATTCGAATGGTTTTTCTATTCCGTATTGTGATTATTAAAAAGAAAATTTGGCCTTTAGAGACATCCAAGATTTGCAGAACTATCAAATATCAAATACAATGACCCCACTAAAATATTATTCTCATAATTTATGCTCTCTTTTACACGAAAACGTATTTTGAATCCCCCCTCCTCCCTCATATTGTCATGTTTAGTAAAACCTAAAGAAAATGTTTTCTAGAACATCATATATGTACATGTGATCTACCAAATTTTGCAAATTTGATTACATTGAAAATTGTTTGAGAGTATGTTGTGCTAGCTGGCATGTGTTAAGTTTTACGTCACATCTTGATTAGGTGAATTTTGAGTTATGAGTGACTATAATGAACTACAATTATAACTGGATGAGTTCTTTTAAAGTACAAACACAAACATGTCTAACATTTTTGTCGAGTTGTTACTTCATATGCTTAACAAACCACCCAAAAAAAAAAAAAAAACTTCCACTTCCTACAATAACTTCTCTCTTTATGCACTCATCTTTCGATAGTTATAGAATAACCATTTTCTTTTTTTAGAAACCAACAGAACGACCATTGGCTGCCCTTGATACTAATTGTTGACTTCCTTTTTTTTTTTTTTTTTTTTTTTTTTTTTTTTTTTTTTTCTAATAAAGTTTTTTGTTAAAACCAATTGCTTTCTTAGTTATTTATTTAATTTTGCACCACCAAAAGTAATGGTCACTCCATGAGAAAAAGTGTTTGTGAGGTATGAGAGGGCAAGAATCGGAGTTCAAGTCTCCATAAAAGAATTTTATACACATATATACTTAGATTAAGGTAGAGTAAAATTTATATCTTATATAAAAAAAATTATTTATTTTTACCTAAATTCTAAATGTGAATTTATTATCCCATTTAATTCTGCCAAATGGCCCAAAAGAGAAATTTTTTTTCTTATTTGGGACATATTTCATGAGTGAAAGTCTTTGTTCTATGCTATAACCTATAGGTAGCTTTTCTTCCAATCCAAAATGTAAAATATGTTTGTTTTATTGTGTTTGGTTGGGAGGAAAGTAGAAAGAGAGAAAGTTAGACAAAGGAAATAATTAAATAAAAATATATATCAACTCAACTTTTGCATGGACAGATTCATGAGTTGTAACTATCAGTATCTTTTTATTAAATTAAAATCTCTGATCATCATGAGTTGCAACTCTTTGCGATGTAACACAATTCCATTAAATTTTTTATAATTAATTTTGTAGGAGAGTGAAAGTTCGGCCCATATTGAGCCTAAGTCAAGATCTGTTAGCTCTAGCCTAGACATAATGGGCACCGAGCTAAAATACATAGGGGCCAATGCATCCTCCGCAATGACATCCAAACAAATCCTACTTTACCCGATGAAGGAAAGTAGTGCCTTGGGAGAGACTGCCAGTCAAGCTCAAGATTTGGCGTCAGGAATAAGTTACTAGAAAATCATTTCAATAGCAGAGTTGTGAGTCCCATTCCCTGATACAAGATCAAACACGTTGGAATAGTAGGCTAGACCCAAAAAGCCACCCAAACCCCACTGGGTGGAGGGACCCACATACATGAAGAATATGTTCCCATCATGACAAGTCCACCAATAGAAGAGTATAAAAATGAAGGAGTGGGTCAAGGTTAGGGGTTGAAACATTTTCTGGGGAGAGAAACACACACAAGAGAAAGGAGAGAAACAAGAAACCAGTATTTAGGGAAAGGTGATCTAGCTCGGAATGCCAAAGGGGCACCTCGGTTGTTTGGGATCCTCCTTGGACAGTCAAATTTCTAGCAAATAACTACTGCACAACTGTTGTAAACCACCATTCACTAGCCAAACTTTTTTTGAGACCTCTCATTGTTGGCTAAACGTGGAACAAAATACAAGTTAATTAGGGGTCTAGGCTCAAAGATCCCAAAATTGTTGAGATTTATTACCACAAAAAATATTTTAAGGATTTCACTATTAGATTACATATTTTCTATGTTTTAATAAATACAAGAGAATTTTAGTGTTAATTGGGTGTTATTTATTTTTGATCTGTAAATTTATATTTTGCGTATAAACACAAATGTGACTAGCACTTTCATAAGAACATTATATCATATATCATATGTTTAACAAACTAGCATAGAAAACTTTTTCAATAATTACTTTTCTGATAANTTTTCATGAGCCTCTTCTGATCTTAATTTTAATTATACAGCACGTAGTAGTGGGTGCAGGTCATGATTGTGGCTTCGTGAAGGTACGTCCGGCACATGCAAAGCATCAAAAACTGGAATGGTTGAATATGGGACACACTTCGATTAACAATTTTAACAGGAATTGGTGTTTGCAAATTAAGAATTTTTTGTAGGGGAAAGAAATTAAACCCAAGAAGGGTGCCATAGTGCAATTGAATTATATTAGATGGAATGCGGAAATTGAGAGGTTCGTAGTCTAAACTCTAGATTCATTGAAAAGATAATGTAAAGTTATGGAGATAGATTTCAAATTGAAATAGTTAAATTAAAAGCCTACTTGCACTAGAGGGTATAACTCGGTATTTACAAAGCATTTGAGGAAGAACAACTTGGATTTGCATCCGGTGCAATAGCTACCATGTAATTCCATCTCTATTTGAGATGTAAACACTAATAACGTAAAAAGTAAAACCTTAAAAACTTTAAAAAATTGCCTTATCAAATTTTCTCTCATATAAAATGGTAATTGCATAGTGCAATAGTTGGTGCTGGCTATTGCACATTCAATGATGATGATGATAATAATAATAATAATAATAATAATAATAATAATAATAATAATATGATGATGATCATGATAATAATTTATCATTACTATTGTTGTTGTTATTTGTAGAATAGCATCGTAAGATTTTTTTGAGTAACATGGTAAGATTTAGAAACAATTTTTATGTTAAACAATTTTAAAATGCAAAATAATTTTATAATTCTATTTTGTCATTTTTCATTTCTAAAACATTTTTTTCGTTGGACTACCAAACAAGTGGAACTGCAACTATAGTTTACTATATATTCCCCCAGAAACTCAAACAAATTCTTAAACCCAAGCTCGTCTTTTAGTACAATTGAATTAAATCAGATAGCTAGAGATTTAGGTGGTCCAAACCCATCATTGTTGAAAGGATAATGTAAAGTTATTACCATAGGGACATAAATTTTCACAAGAAGTAGTTAAATAGGAAAGAGCTTAAACTCAAGCCCTAGTAGGAGGAAGTGTGTCTTTGATTAGTGCAATTGAATTAATTATATTACATGGAATAGAACAATAGAGATGTGGTGATTGTGGTCCAAACCCCAAAATTGAATGGAGTTGTGGTGTGTTTTTGTGTTAGAATCCCTTTGCCTTTCCCTTGTGTGTGTTTGTTTCTCAAAAAAAAAAAAAAAGTAATTATCTCACATTGCTTAAGAGAGTGTGTTGTATGTAATATAACTTGCCCCACCCTTCCTTAAAAGTTACCATGACTTTTTAGTGGAGTTGTGATGTATCTTTGTGTTAAAACCCATTTTCCTTTCCATCTCCTTTGTGCGTGTGTGTGTGTGTGTGTTTGTTTGTTTATAAAAAAAAAAAAGGGTAATTGTTTCACATTACTTAAGAGAGTATGTTATGTGTAGTATAACTTGTCTCACACTCCCTTAAAAATTACGTACAATGGCTTTTAAGTAGAGTTGTGGTGTACATTTGTGTTAGAACCCCCTTTCCCTCTTTCTTGTGTGTGTGTTTGTTTCTCGAAAAAAAAAAAAAAGTTACATTGGGATATATTTTAACAACAAATAATTAAATTAATTGAATTAATGTACTAGCTTTTTTTTGAGAAACAAATTAATGTATTAGCTAGATGTGGAAAATCAGTGTTTCTAATATATTTCTAGTTGGGACCTTAAACCTAACTTCTTATAAAAAGAATGCATGTCTGTTGGTGCAATATTGAATTATATCAGACCTATTAAATAAGACAATAACGAAAGTTCAACTACAGAATTATTGAAAGCATAATGGAAAATTTCAAGGGAGATACATCTGAGCAAGAAATTAGGTAAATTAAGTAAACTAGTCTACTAATTGCTTCATAGGCACAAATCAGAGTTTGCAAGTGCTAGCAAGACAAGTTCTAATCATAAGTGTGTCTTTTAGTGCAAATGAACTATATCATATGACTAAGGGTAGAGAGGTAGTTTAAAGTTTAAACCCCAAAATTATTAAAAGGATATTATAAAGCTTAATGGGAGGTACATATCCTACAAGATCTAATTAAATTAAACAAAAAGTCTACTTTCTATTTTTATAAATATAAAAGAGTGGATTCGATTGTTCCTAAATCCTAATCCTTAAGTTAAGATAATGGATTACTTTGAAAATTAGAAAACTCTAGCATAATTTTTTTAATATAAATTTTTTACAAAAATGATCTTATAACTCGAACTCATGACCTTAGTTCTATTTATTGGATCGTGAATTACGTCACCCCACCACAAAACCAGTTGGTACTTATCAAGAAGACACTCGAATTATTTTGTGGCTTTCCACAAATTTAGTATATAATTTGGTTACCTTATATATATACACTATCAAGTAGACGGGGGAAAGGAACTTGGGAATTAAGGAGCCAAGCGTGGGTCGTGAGATGAGGACATAAAAAAATTGGTGAAACTACACTATTGGTCCCTGAAGTTTACCCTATGTGCGCAATTGGTCCCTTAAGTTTAAAGCGAGCACAACTAGTCCCTTAACTTTTAAAACTGAGTTGTATTGGTCCTTTTACTAATTTTTGTTAACGGTGTTACTTATGTGGCTAACTTCATAATGATTTGGCATTTTCTTTAATGACGTGGCATATTTTTAATTAAAAAATTACAAAATAAGTGAGGACAAATATTAACCGGTACCAAATTTAAAAAAAGAAAAAGAAAAATTCTGCCCACTGTAAAACCACAGCGAGAGAGAAAGGGAGAGGAAAGAAATCAAACCCAGCCGCCGCCTGAAACTCCATGCCCTAGCCACCGCCGGCAATAGCCCAAGCAGTAGCTGCCGCCGGCGACAGCACAAGCCCAAGCAGCCGCCGACGACAGCCACTGACCCACTGACTCGCCGCTGCTCCTCCTCTTATTGAAACCCCTCTCAGGTATTGCTGATTGTTGTCTTCGCCGGGGTGTTGTCATGTTGGGTGGGTGTTCAATGGATATTTATAAATAATTTTGAATGGATATTTGTAACTAAATTCAAAAGATTATGTTTGGTTTCTGGTAAAGTTGTGAAGTTTTTGTTTTCTTTAGCATTGTTGATTTGAAACATGTTATAGCCATCTACTTTTGGTCCTTCCTGAAGTTTCCTTTATAGTACGGGTACATACACCAATGTCAAATTGTTTTTATTGTCTTTGGTTCAACGAAGTTGACTGATTTACATCAACTAAGCTTTGCATATACTTACTTGAAGCTGAGGAGAATGAATTTAGAAAGACCATTTTACCTTTTTTTTTAGAAAGACCATTTCAACGACTAAGCTTTGTTGTTTTTTCTGTATTGTGCTGAAATGTTAAAACTTTATGTTTGACAGAATCAGTTTTATTGTGTAAATGTGTTATTTGTGTATAATTATCCAAATGTTACCAATTGTGAGTGTTAAGCAAAGGTTTTGTTTGAGTATAAATGTATTGTGCACGTGAGGCAAATTTTTACTTGTTAAATTTAATAGAAGAATTTTACATGTTGGTTTTGAATGAGTAATACCTGTATAACTTGGCAAATCTAATTTGGTTTTGTCTAAGTATTACAAGTTGTGAATATTAGGACCTAGGAGGCAAATTTAGTTTGGTTCAATTTTTATCCCTTAAAGTATCCAACAAAATGGCCTGCATACATAAAAAATAAATGTATAGCTCAAATGATGATTCTTTATTTTATTATTTAATTTATATTGAAATTGTACAATAACTTTTTAAAAATAATCCAACCCTTTGCTATGTTTATTGTTAATGGTAAATTCCTTGCTCTTGTTGCAGGGATGGATGACTTTGACTTCACAATTACCCTTTACTATTGGGGGAAGATTAGGAATAATCCATACAGATACGAAGGAGGGGAGACAAAGATATATGAAGATAATAATTCTGATGAAATGTCACTTGTTGAGATATGGAATAAGGCCAAAATTTTTGGGTATGGTGAAAATGATGTATTTATGTATAGAGTGCCTACTATGCCATTTGCAGGTGGTTTAAAACCTTTGGAGAATGATGTTGATGTAATGAACATGGTGAAGTGTATTAAAGGTTATAATAAAGTGGAAGTGTACGTTATGTTTTTAGATGATTATGAGAATGCTATTGGCAATGAGGGAGATGGGGGAAGATGGTGATAATGAGGGGGGTAATCTTGATGAGGGAGATAAAGTAGATGAAGTTGTTAGTGAAGAGGATAGTGCTCATAAGGTTCATTTTGGATGCAGTGAAAGTGACGACGATGATATGTTTGCACAGTATATTAGCAATGGTGAAATAGCCTCCAAAGTAAATGGCTTACCTGATGAGACCTTGTGTCTTATAGAAAAGATAAGCAGGTGAAACTCAAAGAGGGGAGAAAGGGAAAGACTATTGCATGTGGGGTTAGTCCTAGTAGGGTTGGTGGCAGTGGGGTTGATCCTAGTGGTGTTGGTCAGAGTGAGGTTGGTGCAAGTGGTGTTGGTCCTAGTGGGATTGATGCAAGAGGTGTTGATCCTACATGGGTTGATGCAAGTGGGGTTAATCCTAGTGCAAGTGCACTTGTTGCATTTGGAGCTGATAGGGATGAAGATAAGTGGGAGTCAGAGACCTCTGCAAGTCTAGTTAGTTCATCTGATGATGAAACTAGGCCTATGTATCCTCAATACCATCCACCGGAATCCTTTTCTGAGGTGCACTTTGAACTTGAGATGCAGTTTGCCACCAAAAAGGACGTCATGGATGCTATCAAACTCTACTCTATTTTCAAAGGGGTTCCAGTAAAGTTTAAAAAAAATGACAAAGTAAGGGTAAGAGTAAAATGCACAGATAAATGTCCTTTTGAGTTGTATTGTGGAAAGATGAAAGATGAAGATACTTGGATAGTGAAGAAATTGAATCCTGAACATAATTGTGGGAGGCGATTTAAGAATAGATTTGCATCTTCAAATTGGCTTGGGAAGCATCTGGTGGATGATGTGAGGAGTGACCTAAATGTGAAGATGTCTGTTATCAAAGACCGAGTTGTAAATAAGTTTAAGGTTCATATTAGTAGGTATCAAGCATCTAGAGCAAAAGGTAGAGCTAAAGAATTAGTGCACGGAACTTTTACAGAACAATATGCCCAGCTGGGAGATTACTGTGAAGAATTGTTGAGAAGCAACCCTGAGTCTACCATACTAATCTCTACCAATAGACCTCAACCACACTTGCAGCCAAAATTTGAGAGATTATATGTATGTTTGGATGCTTGTAAGAGAGGCTTTTTAGCTGCTTGTAGGCCTTTCATTGGTGTTGATGGATGTCATTTGAAGGGTGAGTATCCAGGACAGATCTTGACAGCAGTTGGCAAGGATGGCAATAATGGTGTTTACCCAATTGCATTTGCCGTTGTTGAGGCAGAAACAAAGGACTCATGGACATGGTTCATGAAAAGGTTGCTTGATGATATTGGAAGTTTAAGGGATGAAGGGTGGACCTTCATGTCTGACCAGCAAAAGGTGAATTGAACTTTCATTTTATTTTATTCTTTAAATTTGGATGATGTACCTTGCTATAAATTCACACCAAATTAATTGTATTCTAATACATCCAATAATTTTGTATTTTATGTCTTCATTGTAGGGATTAACACAAATGTTTGATGAGCTCATGCCAGGTGTGGACCATCGATTTTGTGTTCGACATCTATATAATAACTTTAGTAAGGATTATAAAGATAAGCTACTAAAGGACCGCATGTGGGCAGCTGCTAGGGCCACTAACATATTTGAGTTTCAGTTTGAAATGGGGAAGATCAAGAAATTAAATATAAAGGCATGGGAATGGTTGGTAGGAAAGGAACCTAGGTTTTGGACAAGAGCAGCTTTTAGAAGGTATCCCAGGTGTGATGCACTAACCAACAATGGATGTGAAAATTTTAATTCTCAAATATTGGAGTATAGGGATAAACCAATAATTACTATGTTGGAGGAGATTAGATTGCATCTGATGGCTTATTATGTTAAGAAGAAGGAGAAAATTACAAGGTATCATGGCCCTATATGTCCTAGAATCCAGAACAAGTTAGAGACTGAAAAAATTAATAGTACAAATTGGGTTCCAGTTTGGTGTGGGGATAGCAATGAATCAAAGTTTGAAGTATCAAAATTGCCTGATAAGTATGTAGTTGACATAAAGCAGCATACATGCTCATGTGGATCATGGGACCTGACTGGGATTCCTTGTGCACATTCTATAGCTGCATTGGGATATATGGGTCACACAATTGAAGATTATGTGCATCATTGCTATAGTATGGAGTCCTTAACCCAAACTTATGGGTCATGTATATATCCTATTAGTGGTCCTAAGTTGTGGCCACGGAGTGACAGAGAAACCATACTCCCTCCTAAAAAAATAAGACAAGGGGGAAGGCCTAAAAAGAAGAGAAAGAAGGAACCTGGTGAGCTAAACAATCCATATAAAATGAAGAGGAGAATTGGTCATGTTAAATGTAGCCAATGTGGGATAGTAGGCCATAACAAGAGGAGGTGCAATCCCGCTACTCAGGCTAGCAAACAACTACGAGTAAGGCTTGTAATAGTTAGATTTTTTTTTTCTTTATTTTTCCCTTGTTGATAATGTGCTACTAAGTTGTGACCTAACATTTATAGGTGAGAGAGCCAAATGTAACAGCACGTAGTTTGGAAAATCAAGAACATGGGACATCTTCAAGCCATGTAGAACCTTCTAATAGGATAGCACCTCCACCACAAACAAGCAAGGAAGCATATGTAAGTCAACATAGTCAAAAAATACCTATAAGTAATTGCAAGTACATATTTATGTTTGTTAGTCTCATATGAAAAAATCACAAATTTATTGTTAATGTACTAAAATGAAACTATAATGCATTTTCAGGTTGGGAAAAGAAATGTCACAACACAAAGTTAGCCAACACCCCAATGTGAAGGAGTACAACGAAGTCAACCAGCACCTCAGGTTATTATTATTACATTTATATGTTTCAACAAAATTACCTATATGTTGTTTCTAGTAGATTGATATACTTGTGCACCTGTTCAGGTTGGACCCAACGAAGTTGCAAGAAATTATAGTTTTGGAGTGTCAGTAGAGACAATGGCTGCTGCAAGTGAGACATCAAGAAGAATTACAAAATTTTATAAGAATGCACAAGGGCAAAAGTGAACGACATTTCTTGTGGTTAAATGTGCAAAAGTGAAGGTGCTTGCGGAGATAAATGTGTATTTTGAAGTGGATAGAACATTTGGATATTTTTTTGTTATTGTTTAAAATAGTTCGAGGATTACTACTATTTGAAACAATTTGAAGTATAGGTTATTTGATGTTACTATTTTGAACATGTTAATCGGTGCAATTAATATGATGTTTATTGGTAACCTTGTCAGATTATGCAATTGGCTAGATCAATTGTTTAGATATATTGTTATTCCCTGGAATGGTTTAATTTGCTTTATTGGAGGAAACCAAATAGAAAGCAGTCAACAATTGGCTTATGTGCTTTATTGACTTGGCTTATTTGCAGGAAACCAAATAGAATGCACTAGTAGAGCAAATATATTAGAATGCTAGAAAGAATTGGCTTATTTGCTTTATTGACTATACAAGCTAGTGCTTAAAGCTGGCATTAATAAATAGTCTCGGTGGTTGAGCAAGATGAAAATCACACTAGTAAAGAAATAGATGCAAATTGCATGACTGTCATCGTAACAAGCACGGAAAAAACTCATTATACAAATCAAAGACTGGGAGTTCAAATCTTCATAAAAAGCATGACTTGCAAATGTACAAGTAGTTATGCTATCTCTCATGAACACACACACAATCAAGAAACACCAAATTAATAAATAAAAACAAAAGAGAAGGTCGTTCAGTATTGGGGTAATTTTTTTAATATATATTCACAAAAAGTAATACAAAGTAGAATGGGAAAGTAATTTTCAGCCTTCCTTTATCCTTTTAGGCCCCATGATTATGATAATGCAGAGCAAATTAAAACCTAATATAGTCTGCCCTGCCCTTTTGAAGAATCTCATGGGAACCAAACACAATTGAATTTATCTTCCCAAAATTGAATCCCATCTCATTCTTATACAATAGGATAGTCTTGAAAGTTGATACATTCATTGGCAGCAAGGAAAGAAGCTAGACAACATGGCTTGGTTATGGTCCACCTTGCACCAAGGTTGATTCTGGGAAGTGGGAAGAGGAAAAAGCCACTCACAGTACAGTCCTATATACCTTCAGTATACATCTCTGCATAGACAATATAAGCACTGTCATGAACTTATATAAAACCTGTAAATAGAAACTATTTGGATCTATGTTAAAAAAAAAAAAAAAAAAAAAAATGCAATAGTATCCATCAGCCATGACATCTCAAACGGATACACGAATTTCTGTTGCTTCTAAAGATTGCAAATAAAATAATGGTACATACCCCTACCAGTTTAGTTCACTATATGATCTTTTCTTTCATATTCTATTTCTTTTGTTAGTTCTAATAGCCAATAGTCAGTTTTTGCTGATATGCAAAGTTTTGATTTCCATGTGATCCAAAAGTACCAATAAATGAATGATTAGAGTAGCTTTAGGAACTGTTTTAGCCACAACACCAGAAAAAAGTAAATTACTTAATCTATGACATAAAAATTATAATAATACATAGACAAGTAGACAACTACAATGAATCACTAAAAGAAAATGTGTTACCTTAAACATATTTAAGTAAAATGGTCTTTAGGTTTTGAAGATGCTCAACAACAATGGCAGACCTCTCTGATTATGGCCTTAACAATTGAAGAAATCTGGAAATCAAGGAACAATGCTCTCCATCAAAATGCATCATGGGACGTGACCACCTCCATTCAACACATACACCACAGGTTCTTTGATTTCTCCCGTGTCTCTCCTCACACCAACCCCCCTCTGCCTATGCCAACTCCACAGCATTAATCCCCCCCCCCTGTGAACTGGATTAAGCTCAATATGGATGCTGCCTTATCAGAACATCATTCAACTAAATTCATTACCAAAAGCCAGCTCAAATTGAACCCAATTCAAGCAAATAGAAAATTAGAAATTGTAAAAGAACCATATTTTATTTTTCCCACATTTTCTAAGTTAAAAGATAAGATTTTTAATCATTTGAAATCTAAGAAAATGTGTGATTTCCTACATATCTGGAAACTCAAAACATAAACCAAAGTCCCATCCATTTACTTTCATCTAGTACTTTCTAGGAAACCCAACACTAAAAAGAGCTAACTTCATTTAGCTACCTCAAAATCCCACTTTTTTTTTTTTTTCTAAAGAACCAAAGGGAATTCCTGTAGAGCATTTCATCAAACACTTTACGTGCATTCACACACACTTCATGTGCATTCACACAATACATGTGAATGCACATAAAGACAGAAGCATATTTGAATTCAACATAAACCCAGTTGGCTCCTTCACGACTCTTCCAAAAATAAAAAACAGCACAATCACATATTCACGCAAACTATAAATGTGTAGTGTGAAGAAAGAGCATCAGAGAAATATATATCATATCAGTATTAGATTTTGAAAAAGAGAGAATAAATACTTGAAATTGGTGCTCTACTCTGGGCTGTTCAATTGGCCAAAGCTGAAAATTGGTGCAACGTGATCTTCTAAAAAAAAAAGTAAAATGGTCTTTCTAAATTCATTCTCCTTAGCTTCAAGTAAGTATATGCAAAGCTTAGTTGATGTAAATCGGTCAACTTCGTTGAACCAAAGACAAGAAAAACAATTTGACATTGGTGTATGTACCCGTACTATAAAGGAAACTTCAGGAAGGACCAAAAGTAGATGGCTATAACATGTTTCAAATCAACAATGCTAAAGAAAACAAAAACTTCACAACTTTACCAAAAACCAAACATAATCTTTTGAATTTAGTTACAAATATCTATTCAAAATTATTTATAAATATCCATTGAACACCCACCCAACATGACAACACCCCGACGAAGACAACAATCAGCAATACCTGAGAGGGGTTTCAATAAGAGGAGGAGCAGCGGCGAGTCAGTGGGTCAGTGGCTGTCGTCGGCGGCTGCTTGGGCTTGTGCTGTCGCCGGCGGCAGCTACTGCTTGGGCTATTGCCGGCGGTGGCTAGGGCATGGAGTTTCAGGCGGCGGCTGGGTTTGATTTCTTTCCTCTCCCTTTCTCTCTCGCTGTGGTTTTACAGTGGGCAGAATTTTTTTTTTTTTTTTTTTTAAATTTGGTACCGGTTAATATATTTCCTCACTTATTTTGTAATTTTTTAATTAAAAATATGCCACGTCATTAAAGGAAATGTCAAATCATTGTGAAGTTAGCCACATAAGTAACACCGTTAACAAAATTAGTAAAAGGACCAATACAACTCAGTTTTAAAAGTTAAGGGACTAGTTGTACTCGCTTTAAACTTAAGGGACCAATTGCGCACATAGGGTAAACTTCAGGGACCAATAGTGTAGTTTCGCCTTTATTTTACTCTCCTTTTATGGGTTTACCAATGATAATGTAGAATTTCAAGGGAAGAATCTAGCGTTTGGTAAATTAGGGTTAGGGTTTGTAGATATTTAGGAATTTTGTTGAAGTTGAATGGGAATTAAGAACTCACAAATTTGATTGTACTTGCTAGAAATTTATAAACTTTGCAATGATTATTGTTTTTGATGTATAATCAAAACTTGATAGCTGGATTTGAGTTTCTTAAACCCTAGAAGTTGTGGTGCTTTCATTCACTACGAGTGATTCCTAGGAACCTACAAGTATGATCTAGTAGTTATTTTATGCTTTTCTTCGTTATGCTTTTGATTTCCATAGCAATATTCTGGAACTATACAAACCCTAACCCTAATTTGCTAAACTCCAGAATCTTCCCTTTGACATTCAACATCAACTAGTTAATATGTTTTACTGTATTATGAATTATTAATACACAATTAATGGGCTAATGGTACTTATCTGTTTTTGTAAATAATAACTAATACTCATCCCATTGAAAAAAAAAAAAAAACACGTAATACTCTTGTTTAAAACCAAACTCCTTTCAGATTATTAAGGTTTTATTGCAATATACTATTTGACTTATGAAGTTCCCTGACTTCCCTCATTTCTATATGTTAATATTAATATGCATATCCAGCTGGATATTTCATGCAATTTGTACATTTTTTTATTCATATAGCAGTTACTGTACATATTGCAAGTATTTCTCTTGTCCATGTGTTTGTATGTTCATCGGTGTGTGTGTTTAGCCTGTTGTTCAAAATATCAAGGTTGACCATCATCCAGGTGGAGGGCATTGGTTTGCTACTGGTCTCTCTCCTAAAGTTAGCCTCCCATTTCTTCAATTATTCCATCGTTTTGATTGTTGGAGGTTGTTCGTTTCTAATTGATATGTCTCATATAGCATTACCACATTATATCAATATTTATATTAACTTTAGTATGTACAGTAGGGAATTAACCTGAAATTTCCAAACATGTGAGAAACAAAATAGAGAAAACACACGTCAAAAAAAAATAATCACATGCACAAGACAGTATTTACATAGTTAAGCAATTTGCCTACGTCCACAGAGTTGTAGGAATTTCATTATTATCAGGAAAAAATACAAATTGCGGTAGTATAGTTTTTTTTCTCTCTCTAAAACTCCAACTCGAAAAACCCTAATCACCAAAATAATGGTTTCTATATCCTACGCACAGATTCACAATGGGCTGTAAAACGAGCCATGGACTAAACCTCAAAAAATCTCCCATTAAAAACCACGCAACATTATTCAGGTCGGGTTAGGTCGTTAATTGGATCAAACACAACTAGGCTCCACTGCCAACATGTACTATGTAGGACTATTCTCATTAAGAGTAAGTGTGTGGTGATCTAATGACTAAACTACAATTGCTAAATGCCAGTTTGGTCACTTACTTTAGCCCACTATAAGAATGTTTACAACCATGCAAAAGAATTATATTATGGTGCCATAGCACATGAAATGATGAAATCACACATGGGTTGAGATGTTTGCTTCGTGCATTATGTTCATATATGTATGCATATACGTCTACATCTAAATGTCCATGGTGATCCTTTTGATCCTCCTTGTTGATGCCTAAATGCTATCAGTGGACACGAGTTCAGATTATAAATTTTGGACCATTTCAGGGCAGTAAATGACAATTTAATGCCTTGCTTGGTAAATTGAAGTATTCTGAGATGAACATTATTAATTCTTCTGGGTTATAAGGAAATGTTGGATAATAGAATTGAAAGGGATAGTCAGGGTATATATATGAAATTTGTGATACCAATCGAAGATGCACTGTGTGGGTTAAAATTATGATTTCCTCCACTTTAAGAGATCCTTAGCCAACTCCTTGGCAAATGCTTTAACAATAACTTGATTGCATTTCCAAGCGTTCGTGTAGAATTTCAGGTGAGGCATTGCATGCTTGTTGGGTGAAGCCCTATAAGTATGCAGCCATTATCACGTGATTAGCTCATGGAAATTAGTGGGATTAAGAATGTGATGGGTCAGGAGGAGGGAATTAAACCTCAGATAACACTTAAGGTGGAAAAAAAACATGCGACTCCAGTGATTTACAGTGAGATATTTCTTCTTGTTTTCCAGTTCTAGCCAAACAGTGCGGCCTTGTAATCAAGTAAAGACTTAGATAGGGAACTCACTGTTTTCTTTTTGCCACACTAATCCTGAAACATTTAGCCTTGAGTTGAAAATTACTGAATAATTCTGTTATAGTTGATGACAGGATATGATTGTTTGCATTATGATGTGAACTCATGCACATGTATATACACAATTGGTTAAAGATGTAATGCTATACAAATAACAATCTTTGATTTAATATGTATTCTTGCCCTGAAGAGGCTCTCCGTCATAAATAATTATAAATAAAGAAAAGTATTCCTACTATTCTGCAATTTATCTGCAAAATAACCTTTTGATGTTATGATGCATGTGGTAATGCATGAGAGTTGGTGATTATTGATTCAATTCCATTTCATATTGAAGCAGAGGTGGATTGAAGTTACAACTGAGACTCAGGTGGATGAACTCATAAGTGCTGAAGATCAAGGTTTTATATCTAAAACTCTTGAATTCCAAACCGTGGTGTTTGCAAACACTGTTGAGGCTGTGGAAGCAGTGGCAAATATATTGTTGAAAGCTGGGATTCACTGTACTGTTACCATAAGGATGTCTCCATGGAGCGGTGAGTAAACAATTAGTCACTGAACTCCATGCCATTAGAGTAAATCTATAGGAAAACAAAATTATATAATATGATGGACACACTTATCCAAAATTAAATAATATGATGGACACACAGATTTCTAAAACTAATAAAAGAAAATAAAATTAGAAGTTTCTCAATGTCAGAAAATTTTTGAACCCCCTCCCAACCCTCCCCCCAAAAATGTATATATCACCACGAGCACTTTGTAGGCAGAGGAAACCATGAAAAACATCCTTAGTATCAGTGAGATTAGGCTTAGTATGGGATCCTACAGTTGGGAACTCCAGATGATCTTTCGTTTTCCTCTTGCATGCTCTTCCGTCATGCGACCTCTTGTACTATTAAAAGTAGCATGCTTCCTTCGAATTGTTTTTACAATTTTATTTTCTATTTGTTCAACATTTTCTGTGGGGGTTTATGAATAGATAGAGGACTTAGAACTATTGAAATTTATCTGTTAATGTATATAGTATTATGGGTTTTAGGCCCAAATTAGGTTACTTGTATAGCACACATATTTACTTATACTGCACACATATGCCTCCTATATAAAGGCACCTATGTACATTCTTTTATGATGAAATATAATACAATCATTCAGTATTTCTAACATGGTATCAGAGCCACTGCTCTGACATTTTCTTAGTAGTCTTGACTTTATTGGGGTGACTTCATTCTTAACATCGCTTCTGCCGTCACAGCAGCCGCCGCAGCCTTTCGCCGTTGAACCTTCGATGACTTCCAGCCGTCGTCTTTGGATTCCGGACCTGTAGCCGCTGTTGTTGAGGAGTCTTGCGCTACAAAGACCACTGCCTGTTGCATCACCGCCGCAATATTGCTCCAATAAATTTTGGGAAGGTACCACAGAGATCGTCTTGCACCGATCTACACACTCATGGAAGCCTCGAAGCCATCGAAGACTGCACACGCCCCCACACGCCACTCAAAGGTTTTGCGTCGCAACGCATGCGCTCCACACGCCTGCCACGCGCCACTGCATAGCTGGGTTCCTCCTCACGCGCTCCCACGTGCCGACCCTACAGTGCCACGTGTCGTCACGCGCTCTCACGCGCCGTGCCTGCTCATTCACGCGCGAATCTGCTCTTCCACATTAGCCCTAGCTGACGTCAGCGCCTTGTCATCTGCTGACGTCATCTGTTGACTTTGACACCGTTGACCATTGACTTTCAGAGTTGACTTTGACCAGGGTTGACCGTTGACTTTTTTGCCATAGTTGACTTTTGCAGTTCAGGTGCTCCTTACCTAGTTTTTCTCGTAGATTTCATTTTTGTAGTCCATTTTGCATATTTTGCTTCTAAATGAAGAATAAGAACATGTCTTCTTCTTATTGCAACAATCGTCGCTGCCATTCCATCAAACGTTTTTGCAAACGTTTTGGCCACAATATTAAGAGTTGATATCATCGCAACAAATCAGCTGTTTCAATTTCTGCTGCTACTGTTGCTAACACTGAGAATGTCCAACCAATGGCTCCCATCTCTGCATAGTCTCAGACTTCTGGATCCACTTTCACCATTTCCAGAGATGACCTTATAAATATCATCGCCAATGTCATTCGTATGGTTGGTAATGCATCTTATTCCTCTTCTCTCTCAGCTTTATCTAGTATGTCTCCTACCTCTTGGCTTATAGATTCTGCTTGTTGCAATCACATGACACCTCACTCATCCTTATTTTCTGAACTTAAACCTGCACCACACCCTCTTAATATTCATACAGCAAATAGTTCCACAATGTCTAGTCATAATATAGGTTCCGTTTCGACCTCCAACATCTTGGTTCCTGGGGTCTTTAATATTCCTGACCTTTCTTACAATTTATTCTGTGGGACAATTAGCTGATTTAGGTTATCGCATTACCTTTGATTATTCTGGGTGCATTGTGCAGGATCCTAGGACGGGACAGGAGCTTGGGACCGATCCCAGAGTTGGGCGTATGTTTCTCGTGAACAACCTTCATCTTCCACTTGTTGCTCCTATTTCTATTGCTGCAGCTGCTGCAGTTTCTTCCACTCCTTCCCTTGCACTTTGGCATGCTCGACTTGGTCACGCATCTTCCTCTCGAGTACAACAATTGGCTTTTAGAGGTTTGTTAGGTTCAGTGTCTACAGAAAATTTTAATTGTGTTTCATGTCAGTTAGGAAAACAACCAGCTTTTCCTTTCAATACTAGTGAATCCATATCCACTGATATCTTTGACCTTATTCATTCTGATGTTTGGGGGCCTTCGTCTGTCTCTAGTATTGGTGGGTCTAGATATTTTGTTGTCTTTGTTGATGATTACTCTCGCTATAGCTGGATTTTTAATATGAAACATCGTTCTGAATTATTGGAAGTATATTCTAATTTTGCAAAAATGGTTGAAACTCAGTTTTCCAGACGTATCAAAATTTTTCGATCTGATAATGCTCTTGAATATACTCAATATGCTTTCCAAGCTATTTTGCATTCCTATGGCACTATTCATCAACTAACTTATCCAGGTACCTCTCAGTAAAATGGTAGAGCCGAATGAAAACTTCGTCATATTCTTAACATTGTTCATGCTCTCATTCTCTCTGCTAAAGTTCCTACTCCTTTTTGGGGTGAAGCTGCTCTTCATGCTGTTTATACTATTAATCGCATTCCGAGTCCTGTTATCCAAAATCAAACTCCATATGAGCGCCTTTTTGGGTCACCTCTAGACTATCACCACCTTCGCTCCTTCGGTTCTACTTGTTTCGTTCTTCTTCAGCCACATGAGCATAACAAACTTGAGCCTCGGTCAAGGCTTTGGTGTTTTCTTGACTATGGCGAAACTCAAAAGGGGTATAGGTGTTATGATCCTGTCTCTCATCGTCTTCGTATCTCCCATAATGTTGTTTTTTGGGAACATCGCCTCTTTGTCAAGCTCTCTCATTTCAGTGCTTCCTTGTCTTCCTCCTCTGTCTTAGATCTTTTTCCAGATGAGGCACATATTCCTTCTGTAGCTGCTCCTGATCCTCCTATAGTTGCTTTTGATTCTGTTGCTGTAGACTTCTCGGTCCAACCACCAAATATCACCGATCCCTTTCCTAGTTCACCCTTTAATGAACAGGTGGAAGATGAACAGGTTGAAGACGAGCTACCCAACCCCAATCCTGAGCTTGGGTCTCTTGCTCCTGCTCCACCTAAAGATCTTGCATAAGATATTCCACCTCGTCACTCAACTAGGGTAAGATCTATTCCTGCACATTTACTTGACTATCATTGTTACACTGCTCTTGCTACATTACACGAGCCTCACACCTATCGTGAGGCTTCCACTGACCCTTTATGGCAGATTGCAATGAAAGATGAACTTGATGCATTATCTAAAAACCATACTTGGGATTTGGTAACACTTCCTCCTGGAAAATCTGTGGTTGGTTGTAAGTGGATCTACAAGATTAAGACTCGCTTTAATGGGTCCATTGAGTGCTACAAAGCTCGTCTTGTTGCAAAAGGTTTTACACAAGAGTATAGGATTGATTATGAAGAGACCTTTACTCTGGTTGCTCGTATCTCATCTATTCGTGCCCTCTTAGCTGTTGCTGCTGCTAATAAATGAGACATTTTTCAGATGGATGTCAAAAATGCATTCCTTAATGGGGATTTAAGTGAAGAAGTGTATATGCAACCTCCTCCTGGTCTCTCTGTTGGCTCAAACAAGGTTTGTCACCTTTGACATGCACTTTATGGCCTTAAACAAGGTCCACAAGCTTGGTTTGCCAAATTCAGCTCTACCATCTCTCACTTGGGTTACATGGCCAGTCACTATGATTCTGCCTTATTTCTTCGTCACACTGACAAAGGCACTATTTTACTTCTCTTATATGTGGATGATATGATCATAACTGGTGATGACCTCAGTGGCATTCAAGAACTCAAGGCTTTTCTCAGTCAGCAGTTTGAGATGAAAGATCTTGGACATCTCAGCTACTTCTTGGGTCTTGAAATCACTCATTCTACAGATGGACTTTATATTACTTAAGCCAAGTATGCCTCTGAACTCTTGTCTCGCGCTGGACTCACTGATAGCAAGACTGTTGACACTCCAGTTAAGCTTAATGCGCATCTGACTCTCTCAGGGGGGAAACCATTGTCTAATCCCTCTCTTTACAGACACTTGGTTAGCAGTTTGGTTTATCTCACTGTCACTCGTCAAGACATTTCCTATGCTGTTCACCAGGTGAGCTAGTATTTGTCTGCTCCACGATCGACTCACTATGCTGCGCATTCTTCGATACCTAAAAGGCACTCTCTTCCATGGTCTTTTCTACTTTGCTCAGTCTCCTCTTACTCTCCGTGCATTTTCTGATGCTGATTGGGCAGGAAACCCCACTGATCGCAGGTCCACCACTGGTTATTGCTTTCTTCTTGGTTCTTCTCTGATTTCTTGGCGAAGTAAGAAACAAACTCATGTGACCCGCTCCAGTACTGAAGCAGAATATCGTGCCCTTGCTGATACCACATCTGAGCTCCTTTGGCTACGATAGCTTCTCAAAGACTTAGGTGTATCTACATCCTCTGCTACTCCTCTTTATTGTGATAACCAGAGTGTTATTCATATTGCCCATAATGATGTCTTCCATGAACGGACTAAACACATCGAGATCGATTGTCATTTTATCCGTTTTCATCTTGTTCATAGTGCTCTCAAGCTGATCTCAATCTCCTCTAAAGATCAACTTGCAGATATCTTCACCAAATCACATCCTAAGGGACGCCTTCGTACTTTGGTTGACAACCTCAAGTTGGTCTCACATCCACCTTGAGTTTGAGGGGGGCTGTTAACGTATATAGTGTTATGGGCTTTAAGCCCAAATTAGGTTACTTGTATAGCACACATATTTACTTGTACTGTACACATATGCCTCCTATATAAAGGCACCTATGTACATTCTTTTATGATGAAATATAATATAATCATTCAGTATTTCTAACATTATCTACCTATTCCAGACAGACTTTGCTACTTCTGCTGTAGAATTTTTTCATAGGGTTGGTCGCACTGCTAGAGTACGTGGTCAGTTTGGACTTGTCACTATCCTGTACACTGAATCCAAATGGGATCTTGTTGCTGCAGTTCGTCAAGCAGAGGAACTTGGTCAGCCAGTAGTAATTCTTGAAATTTGTAATTTGATACTTGAAGATGTGTTTCAGATGAATAGGCAGATTTTATGCTACTTAGGCCCAGATTTTAAACAACTAACAATGATCCAGCAATTCTATTTATTCCCCCTAAAGTAGTGTTAGTCAAAATTACAATTCTCATTGATCTTTTCATCATACATGAATGCTAGTCTTAGTTTTCTATATCATACATGAATGCAAGTCTTAGTTTGCTACTGATGGATTGCAAATTCCATATGTGGTTCCCTATCTTTTTTGTTGCCAATATTTGCACCTTCTTGAATGGTGACCGGTTATTTTCTTTGGTCTGCAGGAGGCAGCATTTAGCAGGAAAAGAAGCTTCCAAAACAAGCTTAAGAAGAGAGGTAACACTGTAACTTTGATTGGGGAAAATTATCGTATCTGCATAAACATGAAGTGCATATACTGCAAATATATGAAAGGATGCACTAACACATCAAATTTGGTAGTAGAATAAAATTTGCATTTTTTTTTTTTATTTGGGTACAAATACTCTGAAATTTCCAATAACTAGAGAAGTACAGTTTTGTTATGATACTAAATTTGAGCTTATACTTATGATTTAGCGGGTCTGACCAAAGTCAGGGACGTGTCAATTGTTGAAGAGAATGTGTTAAAGGATAAAATGACTAGATTATGAGGAACTTGGTATGTAAAGAAACATAACTTGTCTTTATATATACAAAGGAATTCTAGCAATGTAAATGGAATAATATTTATCTCTTTGAATTATATATATCTAATTAATACACAGGTCACATAGTGATATCTCTCTCTCTCTCTCTCTCTAAATTTGATATCTCTGTCTCTAAATTTAATACACAAAGTGATATCTCTCTCTCTCTCTAAACATAACTTTCTTGGTCCAAAAATGTTCACTTTATACAGTCCTTGGGTCAATTATTAGAGTTGCATTCTACATCTTTAGGCAGACTCCCATTTAAAAATGTTCCTTTCACTCTTGTTACTAAATGTTCCCATTTTACTTCCCCAGTCATCTTAGGTTGCATTTTAATATCTTCAAGTAACCACCCATTAATTCTTATGTCAGTTATTAATGATGGAGGACCGCTCGTCTTTCCATATTTACATGAGTTGATATGTAGATATGTAGCTCCAGTTCGTGGGTCTAGTAGAATCTAGAGGTTAAGATCTAACTCAAACGCATTCCACAGGCCTGTTAACTGTTAAGTGATGATTTCTTTTTCACAGGCTGATAATTTAGTAGAAACTAATTTACTGTGTGGTACACTTTGTGGTTATGCAAATTGATTTTGTTGGACCTGATCGATGCTGATTGATTGAGCAATCAGACTATCTGAGAGATTTATTTCCATATTTAATGTAATTTTATTATGAGTTATTTCCTTTCCATGTATGGTGTAATTTGGAACCTTACTTAAAGGGTCCTAGAATTTCACTTTTATAGAGGCTTGACCATGGATTAATAAAATTTTATTTATAAATTTTCTTCCAATGCTTGGTGTCTACTCCAACCAAACAAAGATACTAAAGCCTAGATTTCTTTTTTTTTCTTTTTTTCTTTTTTTTCCTTTCACCAGTTGATGCCAACTGTAAGTAACTCTAATTGAGTACTCCTAGGTTATTCCCTTTTGAGAGTTCATTGTGTTGCATCACTTTGATCTTGAAAGCTCCCCACCTCTCCTTCTTTTATGTTTTAAGGTAAGTTTGGAAGATCAGTTTACTAAAGCAATGCTATAAAATTTTATTTCTGTTAATCCTACAAACATTGAAGTTGGGTAGCTTGAATGAAAATGAAGTTGGGATAATTGTTGGGAAAAGTGCAGTTGTGAAACATGTTGAGAATTATAGAACGCAGCTTTGAGGCCATTTGGGGTGTGAGAAAAAGAGATTTTTTCCCCATTGTTGTTGCACATTACGGCCTTTCTTATTTAGTTATTTGCATTCATTCATAGCTTAGCAATACAAATTCTTCCACAAAGTTGTTATATTGTATGAGATTGAGGGTCCTGTTGGCTGTCACTCCCTATATTGTATTTACATATGCAATATGGTATCAGTATAAAACATGGGACATGTTTTGTTCATGGACGTATCTGCCTTCTTCACGCTCCAAACCCAATACACTTCAATTCATGTAAAACTACGACAAATTTAGCTGTCATGTTATGAAACGACATACACTTTGATAACCATCAAATAACACACATGAGAGTTTAATAACACCCACACACGTGTGTTATGAAACAACACACAATATCTCGGTAATGAAAAAAAGACACCAAAAAAAAAAGATTACGATTTATTGGTGTCAAAGTGATTGATATTTAGCATCATATTGACATGAGCCACACCATACTGCATTATAGTTTGTTTGGATTGAGGGGGAGAGAATGACAGTAGAGTAGAGTTGGCCGGAAATTAGCCTAATTTTTGGCCAATTCTTATCAATTCAAACAAACCATTAATTTATGCTAATTAGAACTTTTAATATCCACCATTTGTGAATTTTTTTAGGCTAGTCTTATTGAATGTTTTTTTTAGGGGTGTGCAAAAAACTGACGAATCGAACAAACCGACCAAAACCGACCGAACTGTTGCCAAATTTTCGGTTTGGTTTCGGTTCGGTTCGATTTTGGTTTCGGTTTCATTTTTTAAAAACCGAAATTTTCGGTTTTGGTTTCGGTGCTGGATTTTTTCACCCAAAACCGAATCGAACTGACCGAATATATATATATATATATATTTATGTAATATTAATACACAACTGATCGATGGCCTTAATGGTATTCTCCTTATGATTTAGCTAGTTGATCCCTGGTTCGAGCCTTCGCGGGGGACATGGGTTTTTTTTGCTATTTAATTTTTTAAAACCCTAGTAGTAGCATAAATACAGAAATACCCCTTGTTTATTTTTCCCTTTTCTTTTCTTTAGCTTCCCTTTTCTTTCTTCAACCGGGTTTGATTTTTCTGTCTTCGTGGTTTGGGTTTTGTTCTTCCTGTTTGGGTTTCAAGGTTTCTGGGTGTTTGGGTTTTGTTCTTTGTGATTTCTGGGTTTCAAGGTAGAAGGTTGTGAGTTTGGCTTCGCCGATACGCTTCTTCGCCTTTTTTTTTTTTTTGGTTTTGTGTTTGCTACTTTGATTGGTGCTTGGTGTTTGTTGATGTTTGGGTGGTGAGAAAACGTGGGAAAGCAAAGAGATTTTATGGGTTTGGTAATATTTTATGGGTTTCTAGGTTTGTTAATATTTTCTAGGTTTGTTAATTTTTTTTTTTTTCTTTGTTTGCTTTCTTAGAAAAAAAAAATGATAAGAAAACCGAAAAAACTAACCGAAACCGACCAAAACCAAAATTCAACCGAAACCGATGAATTTTCAATTATTTTGGTCGATTTCGGTTGAGAATTTTACAAACCGAAAATTTTGGTTTCGGTTGGCTTACACTTAGAAAACCGACCGAAACTGAACCGACACACCGCTAGACTTTTTTAAAAGTGGAACAGGGACAAAATATGTGATGCCAGATTTGGGCTCTGTGGCTTTGGGCACTCGATGTGTCAACCACTCAACCTCCAGTTTTCCAATGGTAGAATACGATTCCAAAGGACAACACGTGGTGGACTTTTGCTGTTTCAGAAATTAGAGCCACTGGCCGTCAGTAGATCCTTTTTTAGGTTGAGTGGTTAAGGCTTTTTAGCTAGGTATGTCTTTGATGTTTGTGGACATGATTGATTTATTTACTAGGGCAAGGATGCTCATCTAGAAGAAATATTAGGCCTTGATAGGTGTCTGACTGCATACAATGGAGAATAGATTCAATCAACAGATATCCCTTGGCCCCCCTCTTTTGATTGAATTGTATTCATATCTAAGAGAGGGATTCCAGCAGCAGGACAATGCTGAAAACTATGTTTAAATTAATGTTACCTCAAAAAAATTTCACTTGATTCGTCAATAAGTACTGGTGGGGTTTTAAGGAGAATAAAGAAGATGTATTTAAGACGGAAAGTGGAATTTAAACGCACATGTTGATAATGTGTGAAATGAAATGGCTAAATGTATTAATTAAAAGAGTGGCTAAAGATGTACCTTGGAGAATTTGAAGATGAAGAGGGAGAAAAGAATATTTATAAACTTGCTAAACAATGGAAATGAAAACAAGAAACTTAAATGGTGTTTGGTGCATTAAAAATGAAGATCGAAGAGTGAAGAGACGGAAAAAATTTTCTTACAAACATGTTTATCAGTTTATGAAAGCGAAGTGAAAAATTGGAGAGATTTGGGTAGAGGATAGAAACTGTAGATTTGCTTGAAGAATTAGGATGAATAATGTAAGGGATGCAAAAAGCTGGGGGACCAAATGAAATCCCCATTGAAGTTTGGAAGTGCCTAGGGGATGCAAGATGTATATTGGTTCACAAGCTTTTTCAATAAGATCTTAACTATTAACAAAAATGTCTAGTAAGTGGTTGAGAAGTACTTTAATATCTATTTACAAGAACAAAAGAGATATTCAAAATTGTATAAATTACCATGAAATTAAACTTATGAGCCACACTATGAAACTTTGAGAGAGAATGAGTGAACATAGATTAAGACATGAAACCACAATATCAAAAAATCAATTTGCTTTTATGCAAGGATAATCTACTATGCTAGTTGTTTTCTTACTTAAATTTATTGGAAAAATATAAAGAGGTCTGTAAAGATCTTGACATGATTTTTATTGACCTAAAGAAAGCATATGATAGCACCTTAAAGAGGTTATGTTATGGGCTTTGGCAAAGAAAGAAGTTCATCTAAATTATACTAAATTGATTAAAGAAATGTGTGATGGAGCTGTAACTAATATGAGAACTAGTTGAGACATTACAAGTGAGTTTCCTATAATTATATGTTCCCATCAAGTATCATCATTATGTCTATATTTTTTTGCAACAGTAATGATGAGCTCACTAAATCAATTTAAGAGAAAGTACCTTGGTGCATAGTTGTCAAAATGTGAATTGTATTGTGAATCAATTTTTTATTTTTCTGTATTGTGTATCGTATCGTATCGTGTATCGTAAGATACACTAATACTTAATAAAATTTATAAAAAATATAGATATACATACATAAAGGGAATCTTTATTATAAATTTTGAATATATTCAATTGATGACTAATTTATTCATCACTTATGTAATAATATTTAACAAACTAACTAAATAAATCAAACTAGCACATATTTATAACATATACGTTCAAATTACTTAATTTCAAAAGTGATAATATATTACAAATGACCCAAAAATAATAATTTATTTTCATCATATTGGTTAATGAACCCCATCTAAAGTCAATGCTATTATCATGTTTAAAATTTTGCAAACTTATTTCTTCATTAAAAAAATTTTCATCGTCATTAACATTTACTATCTCTTCTTATTATTTTTATTTTAATAATTTTAAAAAATTTCTTCTTGGCATTCGGGTTTCTTCGACTTATAACAATATTGACAAAAACAAAAAATAATTATATTTTCAATTAATATCTTATTCATAATATAGAAAATAAATTTGTAAATATTAAAGTGAAGTATATGTGTGTATTGTGTAGTCCAAATTTTGTAGAAGAAAGAGAGCGGAAAAAAAACTTATGAATATGTTATTTTATTAGGTTAAATTAAGTAACCTAATAATTTTGTGTTCAAAACAAGTCTAACAACTTGTAAGATTCAAATAAAAGTACAAATTTTAACAAAAAATCTCATTTTAAAGTATTTGTTTATGTATCGTACAATACGTACGATTTTACAATACGATACGATTCATATGATACATACACTGTATCATACGATTCATGAGCACTTACGATACGTCAATACGATACGGAACTTTCTACACACAATATGATATGTATCGTACGATACTGACAACTATGCCTTGGATAGTTTTAGTAGATGAATTTAAAAGTAGAGTTAATGCTAAGTTAGAAATTTGGAGAGATACTCTAGAATCTAAAGGCTTTTTGACTATGTAGGACTAGAACAAAGTACATGAAATGAAAGTTTGGTAAATGTTGTAGTAGGCCTTTTTGTTATATTGGGTTGGACTGTTTCCTGCGGTACTAGGCCCAAGTATTCTGAGTAAGAGAGTTGAGACTGGTCCAACTGCAACTCAATTTGGTCCGACTTGTGCGCAAACTATGCCTCATTTGCCAAGAGCATACTTACAGCAAGCAGGGCTATTTCAGATGAGTTGTGGCAGACAGACATAATAATAATAAAACAAAAAAAGAAAAGGAGTATCTCGGCTACTTAATTAAAGTGAGTAAATAACCCCTAAATAAGAAGGATAATCATAATAACAACAATAAATTTTATAAAGAGAGCAAGAGAATGAGTTGATTGCATATGGGTTAATCAAACAAAAAAAAAAAGAAATTAGATCAAGTTTGATCCGCAGGATCGAAACCAAAGAGAAGAACGTTTCTTCTCAAAGCGAATAATCTCCCGAGGAAATCCTACCGTGGAAATTAATCACTTTGAGGGAAACGGACCTGAATGGTTGGTGCCCAAGTGAACTTCTTGCTTTTGGTAGAGAGTAGGATTTTGAGAGGGAGAGAGAGAAACAACCTATTGGTGTATGCCTACTGGTCTAACTCTCTGTTTATTTATTTCTTTCTTTTTTTAATTTTCCTCTTATCTTTCCTTTCTTTCCTCCACACTTGTTTTTTATTTCCTAGTTTTCCCTAGAGGTTTTTTGTTACTGTGACTCCATGTCATCCCTCCCCTTTTTGGGCACGGCAAAGGTCTCCCTTTATAATGCCTGTCGTGATCGAATTTTACTATTTTAGCCTTTAACCACCTTTGTCTAGTCTGGGTGTACTTGCCGACCACCACTGATCAATCTATGTGCCACTCTCTATCACCAGACAAGGAAAACTATTTTGTTTGTTAGTCTACCATAGCACCCTTTCCTACCACGGTGTGGGTTCTCTCTCTCCCTATCCCCAATGGTACGCACCTAGTGGTTCCAACTCAGGCTTACTTCTTTTGGGTGGTATGTCATCCCAACAAGACGTCCAAAAAATCTTGAGCAGAAACTCCAGAATAGGTTTTTCCCTCTCCCCACCGCCAAACCATACCCTCTTACCTCTGACCCATGACCTCACCATGTCCAATATTGGCTGGGTACAGGCTGGTGATGTCTAGGCCTTGCGCATGCCTCCTTTCCATATGTGTTCAAAATCTACCTACTGCTCATGCATCCGCTGTGGTCTGGAGGCTTGCCTGCCCAGTCTGCCGTACGTCCTTGACCTTTTATGTGAGCTGCTTTCTGATTTCCCGCTCCTCTTAGGGGCTGGGCTTTATTTGATATTGGGCTTTGCCTTTCTTTCAACCTACTCCTTAACTGCCATCATTTCCTACTATATCACTCTATCATTTCTATTGTGACATTTATTTGATTCAACCTTGCTGAACCTTTTTGTGCCTGCCGTTTATTCCTTTCCCAGTGGCTTAGCATGGCCATTGGTTCTTTATTGCGTCACTTACGGGCTCCTGTGTCCCATTTGTTTTCTCTTGGGCATCCTTGGCTCATTTGCTTTTCTTGGGTTTCCATGGCCATTTTCCTAACTCTGTGTTCTCATGGGTTTTTACTAACTTCATTGGGCTTTCTCGGCCCAATTACCTTGTCATCATCCTTGGGGTTCATGGACTTACCATCAATCCCTTACTTTCTTTACTTGCATTACTTCGGGCTTGCCGTGGCTCATTCTCACTTTTCTACATCATATACTGCCCATGAGTTTGCTACTTCTCTCTTTCCGGGCTCTTTTGAGCCCGTTTGCTTCCTCAAGGCCCATTTGTTTATTTTATGGACCTATGACGCATTATTCATGCCGCTTGAGCTCAATGGTTTTTTCTATCTGTTTACCAACTCCTTTCTGCCCGTGTTATTGGGCTCATCTCTCTTTTGACTTCCAAAATGACCATCAACAAATGTCGAAACAAAGATGAAAAGGCCATGAGACAGAATAATCAAGAGATACATAGGAATGACAGCTTTCGAAATCCTAGATTAATAATTCATAAAGATGGAGAGATCAAAGAGAATGTGAATCATAGAAGAAAAGTAAGGGGGATGAAATAGAGAAGCGTATCAAGAGTATTGTGAAATCATAAAATACCAATTGAGTAAAATGTAAAATTTTATAAAATTGCTATAAGACCAACTATGCTCTATGGTTTGTTAGATTGTTAAGAAGTAACATATTAATAAAATGAGTATAGCTGAAATGAGAATGTTAAGATAAATAAATTGAAATGCATGAAAATATAGAACTCAAAATGAGTAAAACACCTTTAAGATATGGGTTACCATTATTGATGAAAATATGAGAAAAAATTGGTTGAGATGATTTGGTCATATTCAGATGAGAATGTTAATACATCAATAAGAAAAATATCCGTAAAAAAAAAAAAAAAAAAAAAAAGTACGATTGTATATTTAAACAGCTAATCTTTTAATTTTTTTTTTTTTTGGAAAGGATTAGATAGATTTGTTGAGATCTTACCTAATCAATTGTTACATTTCGGTGTATTTTTTTACCAAACATTAGAATCCGTCCGATTTGTTTTTTCAAAACAATACAGGTCATGCTCATGTCCAATGAGATTACGTCATGATTTGTTTTTTTAAAACAATACAAGCCATGCTCATTTCCATTGAGATTATGACGTGACATGACAGGGAGCTTGGCAACATCGATAGGGCAAAAGATACTGATTCAAGTACTGAATTCCCCAGGTAAAGAAAGACCCGTGCATTGGGTTCTTTACGTACTTGATTTTGAAAACTCGGAGATTGTTCGGTAGGAAAAAAAATATTTAAAAATATATGTAATATTATTTAAAAATTAAAAATATATACTTAAATATATGCACTAGACGGGTCTTAAACTAATAAAAAAAAATCTTTTTAAAAGTTTTGATTTCAGTTTTTATGGTCGAGCTTTTAATTTTTACAATTTTTATCAGGAAAAACTAGGGTTTGGTTTCAATTTAATAGGCCTGTCCGATCAAAATTTTAAAATCATACCTAAAATCTTCTAAAATACCCTTTTGCTTAAGTGTTTCTCTATTAATACCTAATTTATTTATTTATTTTTTTTGTGTTTAGGTAATTGAAATAAAGAAAAGTTAATGTTTTGAAAAGTGAGAAAAATAATACAAATAAATGATAAATAATATTTTAATAAAATAGAGTATAGGATAGAGAATTACATTAAGATATTATGAAAAGTGGTTAGCTAATTTTTTTTAAAAATAGATTTTTTTTTTTTTTATATTTTTACTTGTGTGGAAGGGCATTAATTATTTTTCCTTACTATGTATTTACTTGCTCATTCAACATTCACATTAATTATCATTTCTTTTCCGTCTTTATATACCTTTATTTGGAAGGGCATGGGCAGTATATGTTTTTTGGAATAAAAAAATGGGTTTTTTAATGTGGACTCATTAACCTCATGTCACGACTCACGTGATGATAATAAGTAATACCATATGTATCATACCACCAAAACTTTGATGAGATCACTTGCTCAACAAGTGAAGCAATATGAGGACCCTTACACAGATTATCCTTATTTATTAGAAGCTCATTCAATATTCACATTAATTATCATATCTTTATGTTCTCTTTTATTACTCTACATTTATTGTTTCTTGAATCTCTTAATCTCTCATTCAAGAAATAATATAGAACATATAAAGTTTTAGGAAAATACTAATGGACGCCCTTAGGACAATGATTAACAATCCATTTAAAGAAAGTTTTTATAAGGAAAAAAATTAATATTTTGATAGCTTTTTCTATTTCTATAAAAGTGGTGTTAATTTTTTTTTAAATGGACTGTTAACCATTGCCCTAAAGACACTCGTTGGTATGACTCAAAATTTTAATACCACTTAGAGCATTTATTAATAGACAATTTTAAAAAAGTTTTAATATCACTTTTATGGAAAAATATAAAAATTTGTGAAAAAATCAATTATTTTTTCTTTTCCCATAAAAAAAGTTTCTAAAAATAATTGCTAAACTAGTACTATTAGGGCATTTATTAATTTTTCCTATTTCGAAAAAATAGAGAATCGTAGCTCTTAAGGAGGAAAAAAGGAAAAACAATTTTTTTTTGAGAATAAGGAAAAGTAAAATTAATGTGAATGCTGAATGAACATATAAATAGTAAAAAATAATAATTAAGGGTCATGTTAACAAATGTTCTTAGGGTAATTGTTAATAAATTACAATAGGAAATTTTTGACACCATTTTCATAGCATGGAAAATATAGAAAATTGTCAAAAGTATTTGTTGTTTTATCATTCTTCAAATAAAATGTTTCTAAAAATAGTTGCTAAACCAAATAATTAATACTAAGAGCATTGGTTAACATTTCTCAATAATTAATGCCCTTCCACAATAATTTCCAAATAATAAGGCAAGAGGAAAAAAGTAAAATTAATTAATGTGAATGCAAAATGAGCAAGTAAATAGTAAGGAAAAACAATTAATGCCCTTCCACAATAATTTCCATGTCTTATGTGGCACAGTGGCAGCATTCATATGAAGTTATGAATAAATTTCAATAAAAGTCCAAAACATCGGTTTTGATAAATGGTAAGAAGCATAGATAAGATATTAAGATTCAAATCCTCCTCTCCTAGATATTGAATTATTCATATAAAAGAAAATTAAATTATTTATAAAAGAAGAAAATATTAATGGATATCTTAAGAGTATTGGTTTTTAGAAACTGTTTTAAAAAGCTTTTTATAGAAAAAGAACAAAAGCAATTAATTGTTTTGACAATTTTTCATATTTTGCATAAAAGTGGTGTTAAATTTTTCCTAAAATTATTTATTAACAATTGTTCCAAAAATACCTGTTAATGGGACCCTCTATAAAAAAGATTATGCTAATGGGTGCCCTTAGGGCAATGGCTAACAAATCTATTTTAAGTTTGACACCAATTTTATGAGAAATAAAAAAATTTGTCAAAATATTAATTACTTTTTTTTTCCATAAAAAAATTATTTAAATTGATTATTAACCACTGTTTTAAGGTCATTCATTAGCATTTTCCTTATAAAAAATTGAAAGTATAAATAAGATGCTAGCTAATTAATTATTGGATAAAATGAGTTATTCTATGATCTCAACATTTACCACAATTATATGGTAAATTAATTGTGATTACACTTTATATGAATTCATCCTCTTTTTTTTTTTTTTTGGGCACCCTCAGTTTGCCAAAAGCCTGTGGTCCAAGTTTTTTAAGGATAAAATTTACTGTAAAACAAGTTTCTCTCTAGCCTATAAATAAGGATAGTTGAGGAGAAACAACAATAACATTAAGAAATGGAGGAAACAGAGTATAGAGGTCACGTGGTGGTGCTCCCATATCCAAGCCAGGGTCACATTAACCCTCTCCTCCAATTTGCAAAACGTTTAGCCTCAAAAGGGATCAAGGCCACAATAGCTACAACTCGTTATACTCTCAAGTCCATTTGTACAGCAAACGTTGGTGTTGAGCCCATCTCCGATGGGTTTGATGAGAGTGGCTTTGCACAAGCAAAAAACGTGGACTCGTTCCTGAAGTCATTCAAGGCCAATGGCTCAAGAACTCTATCTGAACTCATCCAAAAGTTTCAAGACTCTGGTTCTCCTGTGAGTTGTGTTGTGTATGATTCATTTTTGCCATGGGCTCTTGATGTTGCTAAGCAACATGGCATTTATGGAGCACCGTTCTTTACCAATTCAGCCACTGTAACCCACATATTCTGTCTCATACACCATGGCAAACTTTCGTTGCCATTGAAGCTTGAAACTACACCACTGCTCATTCCTGGCCTACCTCCATTGAACTCCCCTGACCTACCAAGTTTTCTTAAGTTGCCAGAAAGTTATCCAGCGTACCTGGCAATGAAATTAAGTCAGTTTTCCAACTTGGACATGGCTGATTGGATATTTAGTAACACTTTCGAAGAATTAGAAGCCGAGGTATGTGACCAACATCACCAACATCACCACTATCAATTATCATGTTAACTTACTGATATTTTACCATCAAGTTAATGTAGTCATTCTTCTCACTAGCATAGAAGCAGCATGAAAAAAAAAAGAATTTTACAGTATATACTTCTTCTTTTTTATTTGTACGCAAGTTTTTTTTTCATAGAAACAATCACACACAAACAAAAAAAGAAAAAGGGGTTCAGTTAATATTGGATATTGTCTTATTTAATATATATTTTAAAATATTAGCGGTATNAAAAAAAAAAAAAAAAAAAAAAAACAAATCTATCTAATTATTTACCCAAAAAAAAAAAAAAAAATCTATCCAATTTCATTGTGTTGTCGTATCTAGGTTTTTTTTTTTTTTTAATACACTTCTTAATCCTATAAACTTTCTTATTTTAATTGTCACTTTCATTTTAGTATTGTAATTCTTTTAATTTTATAAATAAATTTTAAAAAAGAAAACTCTATAAATGTTACTATTGTGTCCCCCAGGTATTGTAAATACCTTTTGTTATTTATATAAAAAAAATGTAAATACCTTTTTTTAAGGTATATGTAACGACGAAAAAGCAGTTAATCAACTTATGAAAATAAATGACAATTTTACTGTTTGCTATCACAATAAATTTGTTTAAAGATGGGAAGTCAAAATTGTTTATGATATTCAATGCATGAACTAAGAAGGTTTACGTCATAGAATTGAATAAGAAATCATGCTTCTTCTATTAATTCACAATTTAAGAACTGGTTAAGAAAAAATACAAGTGTTGGTTCTTGGGTCTAGTTCGAGGTTTGAGTTACAAATGGATAGATTCTATTCTTTCTTTTTTGGCTCCTCCTTCATCTTGATCTTATCCTTACTTTTATATCCTGCTTTAACTTATCTGAATCTTACACTTTGAGGATTGAGATTGCACTCCTAGAACTCATGTCCCATCCAGAACATACTAGCAACTTTTACACTATAATCTTAACTGTTCCACCACTATTCATAGTCATTTCTTCATTAATGTGGCTAGAGGAGTGGTTATCTTGTATTTAATGTGGAGGGGATGGCTTTTATACCCTTCTTTTCCCATCCTTCTCGTATTCTGTGTCAAGTTTGATTTCTTTCCCTTTTGATGTTTTAGCTTTATGTGTCTCACATAAGTAGTACTCGTCCCCGAGGTCCAAGGTGTGTCCTCAGAAATAACCTTAACTGCCCTTTTAAATTAGATTTGGGATCCTCGTCCCAACAGTATATATGTGTCAAGTATATATTAAGTGACGATTTTTAAATATATATAAAACATACGAAGACATTATATATTATTAAGAAATCTAAATATGCATTCTACAATCACTTTTTTTTTCTAATTTCAGCAAAAAACTTTAAATAAAAAAAATTATATAACAATGCTTAAAGTTATATCAGTTGTAACTTAAGGTGTTTGATTAGGGATAGAAAAGCGAAAGCATAGAAAATGGAAAAAATGTTAAAAAGTGAGAGAATAGAAAATATTTTAATTTCTCTTATTTGTGTTTGGTTGAGTGATGAAATAGTAGAGGAATGGAAAAGTTTTTATTATTTAGTTGAGAAAAAAAAATGGAAAGCTAAAAAATGTGGTTTGTATAAATTTATTACCAAGCCCGTATTAAATAAAAAAAAGTAAATCAGATGGATAAAAAAAAAAATCCTGACTGATAAGTATTAGGAAAAGACAAAAACCAAATTAAAGAAGAAATAAGAATAAAACCAAAGAAAAAGAAAAGGAAATAAAAAAGGAAAACGACCAAACCCATGTGTACATTTCACCGGGTATTTTGGTTTTCACTGGCACGGAAAAATAATTTCATGTTTTCTTTTTAATTTTCTTTCCAATTTGGATAAAAAACATTTTGGTAGACTCAAGTTCTACAAGTTTTTCCTCCTTTCATATCTTCAACTAAACATCTTCAAAAATCATATTCTTTTTATTTTTCTCTTCTCATTTTTCCATCCTTCTAAAATCTACCAAATCAAACGGACCCTTAAACTAAACTCAACTCAAACCCACTCCCGCCTTTCCTCTCAAGCTATTCTAGGACTTACTGTTAGGCTTCTAGGATGAACACGACAAGCTATTTGAGGGTGACATTGAAATACAGTAACAAGATCTTGACCATTCAAGAAAACAAAAAATTATGTCCCACATATATGTGGGATCCATTTGCTACGACAGAGATGATGTATACACCGTAAATAGAATATACAATCTCTTAAAAAACATGAATAATGACTAACGAACATTCGAGAAATGACTACTAAACACAAGTTATCGCATCCAAAATTGTGACTTGTGTGTATCAGGTAGTGTGTAAGATCATATGTCAATCGGTAGATATGCAAGGTGTACATACATAACTAGAGTTTTTGTGTGAGGGACTGTTTTATAGTCATAAGCCAAATTAAATTTCTTTTTCTCTTTCATTACGTAGAACAGAAAAATTCATCCAAAAAGCAAAAGTAGACCAGAAATCTGTCATTAAAAAGTCATTTAATTAGTGCGAGTTGGCGGGATCCTATGGGTCAATGATTGACATTTGCCGACTGCAACATTAGGACATGGTTTGTACATTGTAGCGACCATTTTTAAGGTTGATTATCCCAGAGTTCTAATTCAACTTTAATTGCAGGTTCTAAATTCTAAGGTTTTTTTTTTTTTTTTTTGAGAAGATAAATACTAAGGTTGATTATCCCAGAGTTCTAAGTCAACTTTAATTGCAGTTTCTATTTTTTTTATTTTATATAAGATAGAATTTCTATTATCGCATAATCTAAGTGTATATGTGTATGAAACTCTATCCTAGAGATTTAAACCTCAGCCCTTACCTCTCACACTCCACAACTCTCACACTCCACAAGCATTTATACTTGTGGAGTAACTACCGCACCAAAGATACGCAGTAGTTGTAGGTTCCAAATTCTAATCCTGGGTGTTGTTGACTTGTATTAAATTCTTGAAGCTTTTTTATTATAAAATTATGGATAATGGTAAAGGGTACTCTTAGAGTTTATACTTATAGAGTGACTACCGCACCAAAGATACGCAGTAGTTGTAGGTTCCAAATTCTAATCCTAGGTGTTGTTGACTTGTATTAAATTCTTGAATCTTTTTTATTATAAAATTCTAGATAATGGTAACGGGTACTCTTAGAGAATTTGTTAATAAACAATTTTAAAAAATATATTTAATTCATTTTTACTAAAAAAATATAAAAATTATCAAAATATTTATTTACTTTTTTTTTATTTTTCTATGCATAAAATGCTTTTAAATATAAATTTTAAACGGATGTTTTTAACTTTTTTATTTTAATTTTTTAGGAGAGCATTTATTTATTCTAATAATATTTTTTATCCTTAAATAATCTAGATCCTTGAAGTAAAAATTTATTTTGTATCAAATGATACCGAATTAGTGGTATTAAAATTTAATAAATGAGGAACGTGTTTGCAAAAAATAACTACTCTACTAACAATTGGAAGATATATATTAGTGAATAATTATTTTTGTATACATATTTATCGTTATTAAATTTTAATATTGCATCATTTGATTTTGAATAATTTTTCAAATGATAAATTCATTCGATCTTTTTTTTTTTTTTCCTTCATTTTTAAGATAAGGTATGGCCCTCTAGCCTGCCGTTTTATGATTTTATCACCAAAAAATACAATATAAAAAACAAAAACAAAAGCAAATGATAAAACAAAAAAAGAGTAGTAAGAGATAAGGTTTAGCCTTGATCACGTATTTCGATGTCGACGTCAGGGTTGGGTGAAGGAAGTGGAACACTATAATTTTGATTTTGCTCGGCTGTAAAGAATTTTCTTTCTTTCTATGATCTTCTTCTCTTCTATTATTTTTTTATTTTATTAAATAAAGGAGGAAAATTTAAATTCGAATTCTCTTATGAAGAAAAATAAGACAATATCACTAAACTTTTAAGACTTTTGGCATAACCATAAAAAACACTGCTTTGGATTTTAACGGTATATATTAGTATATTGTTTTTAACATTATTATTTTACTAAAAATTATTATTCTTTCCGATATTAATAATTTTTAAAAAACTATCTCATTTTCTTATTTTTAGTAGCAATCTTAAAAAGAGTTAAAAAATTATCTCTTAACTTTTTTTATTTAGTTTTGTGTTTTACTTATTTAGCTTTGCATGAGATAGACAATTGTTTTCTAAAAAATTTTAGCATAAAATAATTTTATTTCATGTCAATCTAAATAAGGAAAGTTAAAACTTAAGAGATAGTTTTCTTTTAATCCATTTTTATACGATACTACTAAACATTGGAAGATGTGAAAAATGGTTTCTGTTGAAACAAATGAAGTAATATTTGTATAAACTCTCCCATCCAAAAAATAAGTCAATAATTTTTTTTTTCATTTTTTTATTAAAATAAAAAATATATTGAAAAATATATCACAATTATTAAAACTAACAACAAAAAATTTCAACAAAAAGTTGATAAAGGTTGGATTTCATAGTTTGACAAATCGAGAGGCTACAAGGTCGTCATGGCGGCGCGTGTGGCCAAAGTCTGATCTGGGAGTCGAGAACTTTTGGTAGCGCATAGGATTGTGTTGGAATCTCTAATGGAGCGTAAGGATGACAATTTTGCCCCGCCTCACTTAACCTGCCCCTCCCCGCATTGCCCCACACGAGTTTTCTCTGCCCCGCAAAGATAGTGGGACAGGGATGGGGCAAGATTTTAGCCCCGCACCACGGGACAGGGCAATGATGGGTTTAGACTTTTTCGACCAACCTCGCCCTGCCCCATGTTATTAAGAGTTATAATTGTAAATTTTTCATACCCTAAAACCCTACTATTTAAGCAAACATATCAATATTAACTTATTTTATTCTACCTAATGTGGTTCTCTGCATTTATTTTGTTATGTGTTATACTATGAGATTTTTTTTTTTTTTGGTAATTGTCTTGTTAAACACTTGGATATTGTAGGGACTCAATTTGGATTGACCCTAAGTATGAATGGGTTTTCAGCCCAACAAGCCCAAACAATAAATTTTTAGAGTATGGGTCCAAGAACTAGTACTGTTTTACAGGAAAGGTTCTACTCATCAAGTAATAAGGGATACTTTAGGTTTCATTCCCTCTTTTTCTCAAAAACCTCTCCTCGGCTCTCTTTCAATTAGTCTCTCTCCTTTTTCCCTTTTTTTCTCCCAAAAAGTCCCCTTTTATTTCCTTCGTTCCTATGTTATATACTCCGTTTTCCCCCCCGTTTCCATCATACACGTGTAGTTCTTATCTTGGGAGCTCCTTTCTGTCCCATCCGGCACCTACCGGAACCTTCAGCTTAGTGGCCATAAAGCTGCTTAGTTACTGTTCAGGTATCACCTCCACATTAATGCGGCCAGAGTGTTAGCTGGAAAGCATTTAATGTGGAGGTGATGGCCTTAGAAGATATTTGCTACCTTCTCCGACGCCTCCTTAAGTTATATCCAATTTCCAGTTTAGATACAACTTGGCAGAGTCTCCCCACTAACGTGAAAGTTACATTCACCTCGGACTTTGGTGTCCTCGGACGTGTGTTATGCCGCTGTATATAATATCTACTCGTTTCTCCTATATTACCCATTTGGTAAGAATAAAACTTTTTTAGGCTGTCCTCGAATAACTAAGTGTCCTCGGATTGGGCCATTGGGCCCCGAGCCCACTTCTGAGGATTACTATACCTTTTTAACTAACAGGCCCCATAGATATATTATTCAATTTTTTCTAAAAAATGATTTGATTTGAAGGGATAAATTTAGTTGTAATTTCAAGTATATTTTTATTAATGAAATAGGCTTCATTAAAAATATTGTACTAGCTGTAAGGTAAATTAACAAAAAGTAGAATTTTACGAGGTGGGACGGGGTTTCGCAAGGCCCAAAGGGACAACAATGGGGTAAGACAAAACCATGCGAGGCGGGGACGAAAACCTCATCCTTTGGCCCCACCCCACACCATTGCCATCCCTAATGGAGCATAGTGGCACGTGAAGCTTCTGGTGGTGACCAGCTTTCTGGGTTTTGGTCGCGGGATGCAATGGAGTACGTTTGTGGCATTAGTTACATCAAGCAAAGGCTTGATGTGCACAAATCTGGGAAGGTAAGTCACGATTTGCTTGGTTGTTGGATTTTGACTTAGCACTGAGCCATGGTAGCTGCGAGATGCCGTGGAGTCTAGATCCAACAGACAAGCATGTGTGACTTTAGATGGTGGCATGCACGTGAGAATCTTCTTTGCTTGCTAGAGATGTTTGTTTGATGCCAAGAAGGAAGTTTGGCTCTGATACTATGTTAAACAAATATTAGCAACGTGATGTGTTATACCATGTTGTATATGCTAGAATGGATGCAGAAGGGGAAGTATAGAATAAGAACACCGAGAACATGAGGGCTACGTGATTCAGCCTTATCAGCCTATATCTACAGAAGAATCCCTTAAGGACTACATCTTTATTACATAAGAGTGTAGTACAATAACATGTGTTATAATGAACCCTAACAAGATTATATATAAGGGACTAAACCCTAGACTACTAAATATAAGAGTGGACTTAAACCTATTACATTGAATTAATATGTCTAATATATCTCAAACAATTGATACATTTTAAACTTCATAAAGGTGATAAGTCATAATTGGTAGATAATAAGATTTAATATGGACGTATTGTTAGTTTGTTACTGCCACTTTTATTCTCCATAAATTATAATTACCCTTGAAAAAATTCTGCACAACTAACATAATTTTTCCATGTGAGTTTGAGTAAGCAAAGTCCAAAGTGAAAAGAGAGATTATGAGACCGTTTGGCCTCAGCGTTTAAGACCCGCGTTGCACGTTTTCAGCCTCTTTTTTTTTTTTTTTCCATGCGTCTCAGCTTTTCAGAGACAGTGTTACTGTAGCAACACTGTTTCGGCTACTGTTTATTGAACAGTATCCGCAACATGTGACTTTTTCACCAACTTTTAGTGTTTACGGACCCACAATTTTTACTTTTTAACAACTTTTTCATTAAAAATGGGTCTCACGGTACTATTCACACATTTAAAAATTATTTTGTTACAGTATTTTTCAGTTTTCAATTTTCAGCTGTATCCAAACGGGCCTTATAATTATTTTAGAAAGTTGTGTACAGCTGAAGGCAGTACGGCCAATTGCCGACAATCCAGGACAAGAGAGAATTAGCGTGTTTGGTTCCACTTTTTAGGAGCCAAAAAAAACTGCACTTTTTTTCAGCTGAAAATCCAAACTGTGTTTGGTGCCGCACTGTAAATGCGCAATGTAAAAAGAGTTTAGCTAGTTTCACTTTTTACAAGGTTGTGTACAGCTGAGGCAGTACGGCCAATTGCCGGCACTCCAGGACAAGAGAGAATTAGCGGGTTTGGTTCCACTTTTTAGGAGCCAAAATGCACTCTTTTTCCAAACTGTGTTTGGTGCCGCACTGTAAATGCGCAATGTAAAAAGAGTTTAGCTAGTTTCACTTTTTACAAGGTTGTGTACAGCTGAGGCAGTACGGCCAATTGCCGGCACTCCAGGACAAGAGAGAATTAGCGGGTTTGGTTCCACTTTTTAGGAGCCAAAATGCACTCTTTGTTTTTCGGCTGAAAATCCAAACTGTGTTTGGTGCCACTGTAAATGCCCGCTGCGAAAAGAGTTTAGCTTTTAGTTTCGGTATTTTTTTTTTTTTTTATTGAAATTTTATTTTGTTTTAATAAGAAACTATCATATTATATTATCATATATTTTCGTGCGATAGTCATTTTATAAGTAAAAGTGTTTGTGGGATGTAGAAGGTAAGGGTTGGAGTTCAAATTTTTATGAAAAAATTTCACATACATATATACTTCGATTAGACTATAATAGAATTTCTATCTTGTAAAAAAAAAATACCATATTATATGTTAATTAAATAAAATATAAAGATTAAAACTTACTACTAATTATTATTATATATTTAAAATATTTAAAAGAACAAGAGATATTCAATTAAAAAAATGCTTAAAGGTAAACTAAACTCTTATAAAAAAGTCAAATTTTCAAATACAAACATGGGACAGTTGGGGAGTTATAATTACAAAACATCACAAGCGCGTTGTTAATGCTTTCGAAGATTGATTTGAGGACAGCCCATGGAAAATGGCCAATTGCCGCTGATTGTGGTCACAATCTTGCTAAGTGAATTATTCATACTTTTAATGTGAAAAAGGGGAAAATTCTTTTTATCTTAATAGCACGGCTTCGTAAGATTCTGCAACAAAAATTATATAGACATTATACATGTGCACTTGAACATATACACGTCTATACACACACTAAAACTTAAATTCATGTTTATATTAATTGATATCTGAATGTAAGAATACCAACAATATAATGGTATATATATATATCCACTTGGCATACTTGATCTTACTAGCTCCGACCCAATTATTTTGTTTACCAAACTGCAAAGTAAGAGCAATTACATTAGCTTGTGCATAAGATTCTGTCTATTTTACACTTAAAACCTATTTTTTCTATTTTACACCATCACTTTTACAAAACACCCACGTCAGTCCATCTATTATACACAATTATTTAATAAAATATTCATTATTTTATAATTTTTATTACTCTCTCTCTCTCTCTCTCTCTCTCTCTCTCTCTCTCTCTCTCTCTCTCTCTCTCTCTCTCTCTCAGACCCATTCTCTACAACATCAAAGCAAGAAACCAAAGGCTATGGCAAGCACTGAACTCGAGCACGAGCACAGAGAACAAGTGGAAGCCCTAACCACTGACGATCGTTAAGCTCCGATCGGCAAGAAACCGCCTCTCTCTGACCCATTCTCTACAACATCAAAGCAAGAAACCAAAGGCTATGGCAAGCACTGAACTCGAGCACGAGCACAGAGAAGAAGTGGAAGCCCTAACCACTGACGATCGTTAAGCTCCGATCGGCAAGAAACTGCCTCTCTCTCTTAGACCCATGCTCCGATCGTTAAGCTCGAGGAGATCGCCGTCACCACTGGCGATCGTTAAGCTCCGATCGGCAAGAAACCGCCTCTCTCTCTCAAACCCATGTTCCAATCATTAAGCTCGAGGAGATCGCCGTCACCACTAGCGAGGAGGATGAAACTTCCATCTCGATCTATATGTTTCTCTTTCCTCTCTCTCTCACTCTCTCTATTCCTATGGTTTTCCTTTCTTTTTCATCGCGATCTGATTGAATCTAGGGATTTTTTATTTTGCAGCAAAGCTAAACTTTACACATTTTTCATCACTAGTTCTGTCAAGTTTCTCAAGCACAAAGAGCACCAGAGACAAGAAAGAGAGAGAAAAAACAAATAAAATAACAAATAGAAGTGCTAAAGTAACTGTGCATATATGCACAGTTACTGTAGTAATTGTGCATAAATGGACAATTATGCACAAGCTGGTGTGGGTGTTTTTTTGCTCATATTGTGTAAAATTGCTCACTTTTTTCATTTTGCACAATTATGGCCAAGCTGATGTAATTGCTCTAAGGTAAAGCAACTTGTCTAAAAGAAGAGGCTGCCAGCCTACCACGTGGATCTTATCCAATATACGCCACTGTATAACAAAATCATGTTTGTGTTATTGTTTACCCGCTTTTGTTGAACATTATAATAATGCTATCATAATTTCACAGCAACTTCATAACAAATTTGAAGTGATAAATTTTTATTAGAGCATTAGTATTAGATGTACTAAATATCGAATATTTTATTTCACATAGTGTCTCTCTAATCTCTCTCTCTCTCTCTCTCTCTCTCTCTCCTTTCTACTTGCTTTGTTTATTTGAGCTCTCTTTATATTTTTCCTTACCTCTTTGCCTCCCGCACTGATCAAGCCTATATTTGAAGTTGCCACCACCGTTGGTTTGAAGCCTATCTTAGCCACGATCTGAAGTTGGTCTGGGCTACTCCTGTTGATCTAAAAGCACCACTATCAAATAGGAAAAGCCACCATCAGCCGAATTTCTCTAGCTCTCATACCAGCTTGTTCTTATTTTTAATATGGTGGTGGCTATTTTTTTGTTTTTGTTTTTTTTTTTTTTTTTCATGATTGCTTGGTTATTGGATTTTGACACAGCATAGAGCCATGGTAGCTGCGAAATGCTGTGGAGTCTGGATCCAGTAGACAAACATGTGTGACTTTAGACGGTGGTATGCACATGAGAATCTTCTTTGCTGTGTAGAGATGTTTGTTTGATGCCAAGAACGAAGTTTGGCTCTAATATCATGTTAAATAACATTATTATCAGCAACATGATGTGTTATACTATGTTGTACTATGTTGTATATGCTAGAGTGGATGAGGAAGGGAAAGCATAGAATAGAAACATTGAGAACACGAGAGTTACGTGGTTCAGCCTTGACTGCCTACATTCACGGAAGAATCCGTAAGGGTTACATCTTTATTGTATAAGAGTGTAGTACAAAATCTGTGTTACAATGAACCCTAACATGAGTATATATAGGCAACTAAACCCTAGATTACTAGTATAAGTAGGAATGAGCTTGGGCCTATTACATTGGGCTAATATGACTAATATATATCTCTAACATTAATTATTAAACCTTTAATTAATTGGGAGTTGAAACCACTCATTCAAATTAACCAAATGTGCATGATAATATACTTAAAATTGGCTTTATAATGTACTTATCTTAACCAATTAATCAAGCCAAGCGCAAGCTATGTTGCTTGAGCTCGAATACTGTATGTAAGCTTGATTCAATTAATTAATGAGGTACTTAGCTTCGCAATATTTTTGTTGAGGGGATGGAGATGAACTTGTTGGGAAAAAAAAGAAGATATTTTTTGAGTTCATTATGCTCACATGCAGAACTTTGAATCATGGGTCGAGTACTGCAGATCATAGAGACAAAGAAAAAGGAAATTAATTAATAGTAGGCTAAGAAACATGAGTCATATACAGGAATCTCCTGACACACCATCTGCGAGTCCACGAGAAACTCAATTGATTAAAGCAAGAAAAGGAAGCACTAAGCTGCAGGACCATGGAGAATTATACGGCACCACTGATTCCCAGTGAATTATATATCCTGTCATGCAGAAAAAGTGAAAAACAAAAGGTGACAATGAAACATCAAACATGCATGGGAGATGGTTCGATTCTCCTATACTCAGAAAGTGAGATTGATGTTGAGATTCATTCATCAACAACTCTCACTTTAATTAAACAGACCACGTGATACACACGATGCCAAAAAATAGTCATATGTATACCTAATACATAGATTAATTTCCACACCTAAATGCTTGAAAAGATAAGGAGGGAGAGAGGGACATGGACATTATTATCTATTATTATTTTGAGCAGTACTTTATCCCCTTCCATTAATTTCAACACCTAATGCTTGATGTTGTTGCACCCTTTCTCTAGTTTTTCTTCATTGAAAAGTATTCAAGGGATAAAAAATAAAACTAATGCTTGAAATCATTGTGCAAGCTCATATAGTGACTTAAGCTTGTAACAATCATGCATGCATATGCATGCTGTTGCATTCTTTCTCTAGTTATTGGTCATTGAAAAGTATTCAAGGGGGAAAAAAAAACAAAACTAATGCTTGAAATCATTGTGAAAGCTCTTACAGTGACAAATCATGTATGTATATGCATGCTGTTGCACCCTTTCTCTAGTTTTTCGTCATTGAAAAGTATTCAAGAGAAAAAGAAAAAAACTAATATTAATGCTTGAGATCATTGTGAATGCTCTTATAGCGACATAAGCTTAAAACAAATCATGTGTGTGTATGTGTGTGTGTATATATATGGAAGAAAATTGGAATAACCTAGTGATGGTCCTTGGTGGGNTCTCTCTCTCTCTCTCTCTCTCTCTCTCTCCTTTCTACTTGCTTTGTTTATTTGAGCTCTCTTTATATTTTTCCTTACCTCTTTGCCTCCCGCACTGATCAAGCCTATATTTGAAGTTGCCACCACCGTTGGTTTGAAGCCTATCTTAGCCACGATCTGAAGTTGGTCTGGGCTACTCCTGTTGATCTAAAAGCACCACTATCAAATAGGAAAAGCCACCATCAGCCGAATTTCTCTAGCTCTCATACCAGCTTGTTCTTATTTTTAATATGGTGGTGGCTATTTTTTTGTTTTTGTTTTTTTTTTTTTTTTTGGTAGTTTAGGTTTGTTAGGGGGACTACAATTTGACACCCTACAACCACTCTAAAAATAGGCCTGCGGGGCATGATGTCAAATATTATAAAAGATTTGAGTGTATCTTCCTCATCACCAATTGGTTTTGAGGTGAAATGATACAACTCATGGTCCGACAAATAGTTCTAGAGTCAAGGTAATGAGTTTGAGTCACGAGAGTGTCATTGTGAGGGAGGGATTATTAGGGGAACCACAATTTGGCTTCCTGCAACCACTCTAAAAATAGACCCGCGGGGCGTAAAGTTGAATGTCATAAAAGATTTGAGTGTGTCTTCTTCATCACCAATTTTTTTTGAGGTAGAATGACACTGTTCATAGTCCAATAAGGTTAATTTGATTTTGGTGTGTTAAAATATGATTTATTTATTTATTTTACTTCTAATACTAATGTTCTTAGTTCTAATTTGTATCTATTACTAATATCTTTTTTTTTATCCACTAATAATAATTTATTACTTAAAATTTATTATGAAATTATTATAAAAATGTTGTGAATATAATATTACTAAAATTGAAATTGCTATAATTTTTGAATTTTTTTTGATCGGGCTAAAGGGCAATAGCCATGGATGATGGAACCCAAAAAAAAAAAAAAAAGGATAGGGTGGATAGGGGGGGGGGGGGGGTGGGGCGGGGCGGGGGGGAGCAATCATAGTTTTTAAACTAAACTACCCTTATTCACGAAAAATTCTTAAGTAATCTCAAAGTACAGAGATATGGTACTCTCTCCTCTTAGATTCATCGTGGACTCCACCATGAATATGAGAGAAGAAAACATCATTCTTCGTGCTCCTTGAGAATTACGTCCCCATTAAATAAATAAATAAATAAAAAGTAACACATTTTTTTATTCAAAAAATTGTGTATGGACAATTCAATTTTTTATTTATTTTTTAAATAGCACAAGCCAAAGGAAGATGAGCACATTAAAAAAACACTACTAAGAAGTACAAGAAAAACCAAAAAACAAAGAAGTAGAAAAAAAGAACAAAGAAAAAAAAAAAAAAAAAAAACAACAACAACAATAAGTGGCAAGAACGACGCCCAAAAGAAAAAGAAATAAATAAATAAAGTACCAAGAACAACGCCCAAAAAAGAAAATGGAAAAAACACAAACACACACACACACACACACACACACAAATGGCAAGAACAACGCCCATGTGCACTGTGCACTGTGCACATAGGCATTTTGAACAACTCAAATTGAGCTTTTCTCTCTCCCTTCCCCCCTCCCCCTCCCCGGTTTTCGATAACACCTGGGCCCCACCACTTTTTTTCCCTCCTCCCCTCCCAACCAAACAACCACTTAAAATGCCATCTCTCCATTTTTCTCTCCTAAATTTTCCATCATCCTTAAAATCCCTCTAGACAAACATTCCCTAAATTTCCAAGTTTTAAAAGAGTTTTATAATTAGAAACATAATTACATAAATTTCGGATCTGTTTTCAAGCCAGTGGAGACTTGTGGTACTAGTAAACTCAAAAAAGTGCTTTAAGACCTTCAAGAATCCAATCTACTTAAAAAGTGGTGACTTGTGGTACTAGTAAACTCAAAACCGTGCTTTAAGACCTTCAACAATCCAATCTACTTATAAAGTCATTGAGTTAAGCTTTACATTGTTCTAGCCTAAACCTTTACCCTTCCTTATATTTTAATAGATATAATAAGATTTGAATTTAAACACCATTTTATGATAATTACTCTTAACATCAGATTAAGACAATTAGTTGATTCTTTTTAGTATAGGCAGAATTTGATTCCAAATTTCCAGACAATAAGTAAATTCTTTTTAGTATAGGCAAAATTTAATTCCAAATTTCTTATTTGATGGCAAATGACTTTACAATCACAAGTTGATTTAATTAATTGAAATCTTGAAACCACACTTATCTCCTCTCTATATGATCTAAAATCAACTCATGCTCCACCCTTTAAATTAGTGTCATGTATGATGATCCATTTGAAAGGAAGTTCTTTGTTGAACTTGAACCATATTCCCGAATCATACGTGCCCAACTCTGCTTCCTTTTAATGACTCATTACAGGTTGATATTGTTGAATGGGACACCCTTTCTTTCTTTTATTTTATTTTTATTTTTTTGAGTTTTTATTTCCCTTTGAGTGAGATAGTGATTCAGTTCAAGATACCATTGGCTAATGGAACTAGAGGTTACAAAGTTTTCTTGCATTTTTTTTTTTTTTTTTTTTTTTTGTTGTGGCCCTTGGTCACAGATTAACTGATTAAGATAGCGAAACAACTGAAAAGCACGATATAGCACTTATTCTCTTTTTTTTTCTTGTCTCACTTTTTTTTTTTTCATGGTTTGCTAACTCAAATTGGAAACCATCGAATTCGATGACACTCATAATTTCTTTCACGGGTCCATTATCGACAGAATTAAATCCATAAAGCATTAGTTTTCTTGCATTTTTTTTGGTTGCGGCCCTTGGTCACAGATTAAGATAGCGAAACAACTGAAAAGCACGATGTAGTACTTATTCTCTTTTCTTTTTCTTGTATCACTTTTTTTTCATGGTTTGCTAACTCAAATTGGAAACCATCGAATTCGAAGACACTCATAATTTCTTTTACGGGTCCATTATCGACACAATTAAATCCATAAAGCATTATGACACTGATGCTGCACAGCACCTATGTTCACACATACATAATCACAATGGCATTGGCAGTGAAATTGGACCCAACCAGAATTTTCCTCTATCATTTGAGCCTATAGTAAAAACCACATACTCAACCTGTGTGTTCATTATGTTTCCTATAACAGTGTGTCTATTATTCTTCTAATATATGTCGTTAAGAAAAAAAAAAGAAAAAAAAAAAGAAAGATAGATCCAAACTTTTGTCTTTAGATCCCAAACAACAAACTATTGAAATATCAAATGCATAATCATTTGAATTGAAAAATAAAACCAAAATAAAATCATTTGAATTTTTATTAATTTTTTAAAATTAAAATGATATTAATAACACTTATGGTATGTTTAGATGGCAAGATTTGGGCACATGGATTTGGATTTGGGTGATTAAAATCCAAATGCCTTGTTTGATAGTTTACAAATGGTCAAATATTTGAATTTGACAAAACATACCAAAGATTTTAAACCTTAAAATCTTTAAATTTGAAATAACTTCTAAACTCATAAAATTTTAGAAATATATAAGACATACTTTAATTTTTATAAATTTAGAATTAAAGTGTTTTAAATCCACCACTTTAGAATTCAAATTCAAATATAAATTCAAGTATTCAAACACAATGTTAAAGATTTGTCATGTAAAATGATGTTTTGTTTTGGGAATGACCACTAGCCACGTAAATGAATCAAGGATAAAGTTTAGCTACAAAATTAGTTGTAGCCTTAGGCTATAACCTTACTCAACATCTTTTTATTGGAGGTGAATTTTAACATATCCATTATTGGATTACATCTCTTCTTATATTTTCCATACTTTCAAAATTTCTAGAAAATTAAAGATCAATAGCTATGTTATCAATAAATTTTTTAAATTGCAAATTTTTGTAGTTTAAAATTATGCATAAAATATAAGCTTATAGATCATATAATAAATAATATCCGATTGACACAAAATTTGACATATGTATTAAGAGCGTAAAGAACATGCAATTTAACAATTAGATTTTTAAAATATGTAGTAATGTTTATTTTATTGAGTAAAGTTGTAACCTTAAATTACAACAAATTTTGTAGCTAAATTTTATCCATGACTCAAATGACCTGTTTAATTGTCAGATTCTTTGAGCAAACTCTTTATTAAGGGCCAATTATTTAATTTTTTACTTAAACTTTTATTTAAGGAGCCATGGCCCCTTTGGCGTTTCCATAAGTCTCTATCCATGCCGACGAAGTATAGTGGTTAGCCTTCGCAATCAACTCAAACAACTCTTTTTAGCAAAATTCAAAGCTATAATATGTCAATAATTAGGGTTATAAATAAACTAAGTCATTCATAAACAACGTGAGTTTAACTCAACAAAAAACTCATTTATGTTTATTTGTTTGTAAATAAGTTAAACTTTTATTTAAGGAGCCATGGCCCCTTTGGCATCTCCATTAGTCTCTATCCATGCCGATGAAGTATAGTGGTTAGCCTTTGCAATCAACTCGAACAACTTTTTTTAGCAAAATTCTCAAAGCTATAATATGTCAATAATTAGGATTATAAATAAACTAAGTCGTTCATAAACAACATGAGTTTAACTCAATAAAAAAATCGTTTATGTTTGTTTGGTTGTAAATAAGTCAAGTTTGAACTTTATTTTTAAGCTTGTTTAATAAACAAGTCAAGTCCAAGTAATAAAAATAAAATAAAAATTGTTCACGAATATGTTCATGAACAATAGGGCTTGATAAAAAAAAAAAAAAAAAAAAAAAAAACATCAAACATGCATGGGAGATGGTTCGATTCTCCTATACTCAGAAAGTGAGATTGATGTTGAGATTCATTCATCAACAACTCTCACTTTAATTAAACAGACCACGTGATACACACGATGCCAAAAAATAGTCATATGTATACCTAATACATAGATTAATTTCCACACCTAAATGCTTGAAAAGATAAGGAGGGAGAGAGGGACATGGACATTATTATCTATTATTATTTTGAGCAGTACTTTATCCCCTTCCATTAATTTCAACACCTAATGCTTGATGTTGTTGCACCCTTTCTCTAGTTTTTCTTCATTGAAAAGTATTCAAGGGATAAAAAATAAAACTAATGCTTGAAATCATTGTGCAAGCTCATATAGTGACTTAAGCTTGTAACAATCATGCATGCATATGCATGCTGTTGCATTCTTTCTCTAGTTATTGGTCATTGAAAAGTATTCAAGGGGGAAAAAAAAACAAAACTAATGCTTGAAATCATTGTGAAAGCTCTTACAGTGACAAATCATGTATGTATATGCATGCTGTTGCACCCTTTCTCTAGTTTTTCGTCATTGAAAAGTATTCAAGAGAAAAAGAAAAAAACTAATATTAATGCTTGAGATCATTGTGAATGCTCTTATAGCGACATAAGCTTAAAACAAATCATGTGTGTGTATGTGTGTGTGTATATATATGGAAGAAAATTGGAATAACCTAGTGATGGTCCTTGGTGGGGTACTCTCCACTCAAGTCTCAACTTAAGCTTAGGTACTTGGGCTTTTAGTCAATCCATGGCCCAGTGTATGAACTATGAAGTGGACAGGGAAAACAAACCTAAAAAAACAAAAAACAAAAACAAAAACGACTCCACTGGGGATCGAACCCAGAATCTCTGGTTCCGTAGACCAGCGCCTTATCCATTGGGCCATGGAGTCCTGTTGGTCCTACATCTTCCATATTTATTTAATATTCATATAACGTCTACTGAATAACTACAAAACAAAAGGGAAAGGACAAAAGAACAGCAACCAAAACTGTGACCTGTTTTCGGCTTTCCCAAAAATAGAGTTATAGATCTCCTAAATGCTTTTGATATTGGACCCCCATGGCCCATTCTTTACTGAAGTCATTGGGAATTGTTGAGAAAGATGAGGCTGCCGAAGTTAGGCCAGCCCAAGTTTCTAATTCTGACTAAATGTGGCCCAATAAATTTGGTCTTGCAGTTTAGTTATACATCATGGAATAACCTTGATATCATATATATTAAGAGAATTCAAAAAATTAGTTATTATTTTTTTTATTGTCAAAAATACCCCTAATCTAATTAGATAACCCTTATTCTTAAAAAATAAAAAATGAGGTTAAAATTGTAATTCAACAAAATTCAAAAAAACAAAACTACCAGAAAAACTTTTTTCTTAAAAATTAGCAAATTCTATTTAAATATATTTCACGCACGTTTGATACATTTTTTTCCTAAAAAGTAGGAAATACTAAACTAGCAATTTTTAACCTCATTTCTTAAAAATTCTTTCCCATGTAAACTCACTAACAATAGAATTTTTTTTTTTTTTTTTTTTTTTTTGAGAATCAGCAGTAGATAAATTCAAATTCAAATTAAAAGACTAAAAAAACTACCAGATAAGTCTCTGTATAACTTCCCACTAGAGTCCTAAATAGATTCAAACTTCTCTCCTATTTCTAAAAAACAAAAAATCTTTTCATCCCACAACACAAATAAAACCACCACCACCTACTCCTTCCCAAATACAGTTATTTCCAATGAGATTCTTCCTTATTTATAAGTCCTCATTTTTTTTTCATGAGTGAAGTTCACCATTAGATCTATAAAATCCAATTAATTCTCATGTAAGTTTTGTGGATTTGATTTTTATCTTCTCAATTGGAATTCACAATGGACTTCTTTGGTGGTCAAATAAACCCATTTCTTCCATTAATAACAATTTCTTACAACCAAGTCCTTTCCCTATGTTTCTCAAAAAAAAAAAAAAAAAAAAAAGAAGAAGGTATTTTCCCTACAATAATCCTTTTTATTTGTTTGAAAAAAAAATTCTAAATTATAATAGAGACAAATTATTAACCTTTATCTAAAAAAAATAGAGGAGCCTCTGAACACGCGCGTGACCGCGTGTACAGAGGCTAGTCTATTTTAATTTTTTTTTATTGCTGAGGGGAAATATGTTAAGGAACAAACAAAGTGTATGATTCCGAACATAATAGAATAGTGAAAAATAAATATTTGGTCAACTCTCGTTACTTTGTTTAAGTATAGTAGGGCTTGATTGAAATGAGGGTTTTTGTTTTTGTTTTCAAAATAGTATAAAAACAATTTTGAAAAATTGAACTTGAAACTAATTTTTAGATAATAATTTTTATATTATACATGTTTGACTCCAGCTTTTAAGAACAATTTTCAAAATACTAAAAACAAAAAATAATTTTTTGGGAGACCATTTCTATTTTTGAGATTTTAAAAAATATATATATTTACAAAAAGTAACCTGTAGAATCTGTTGATGACCTTTTTTTTGTGTGGATAATGATAAATGAATAGAGCTCACCATGTATTTTTTATTTTTTTTTTAATGATAAGTTTCAAATTTGAATTGTGGGAAATATTTTTGTGATAAAAAAAAGCTTCTTAATTTAAGAGATAAAAGAGTTTGGACAAATATGTGAGGTCCACTGTTTTCAATTTATTTACAACTATGTTATTAAAAACATTTTTTGTATCCTGAACGCACCCCTTAACTGTTTTCAAAATCATGTTCTAAACCAAGAACATAAGATACAATTTTTTTTAAACTGTATTTAGAAAATATTAGTCAAATAATAAATTCAAGTGTGAGACTCACCATTTTATGGATTGCAAAACAAGAAACCATATTTAAATACTCTTACCAAACAGGCCCTTAAACTCCAAGATTTAGGATTAAAATTTGGTTATTATTGTTGTTAGTTGTTATTACTACTGATTAGAACGATGAATTTATCCTAATGACCTTGTAAAACCTGAGACTAGATGTACAACCTCAATGCTATTTCTTATTTCCTTTATGGAAAATGAAATCTCCAAATCAATTAACATTTTGGCCTAATAATAAAGAATAATAATCATAAAATGGACACCATATATTCAAATCTTCTTGTATAATAATAATAAAATGTGAGTTTAGTTTTTTTTTTTTTTTTGAGAAGGAAAATGTGAGTTTAGTTTAATAGGAAATTTTGGTAATTGCCAAATCTAAAGATAGATATAACGTCATTTAACTATAACTCACTCCACTTGGGTATTACAAATTGGGTAATGTTTGTTATACACACTATCCATTATTACTGAACATGTGAGTATAAAGTCACTTTTTTAGTTAAAAAATGATTGGTGCGTGTTTACATACAGCATGTGCAACAGGTTTTTTCCTAAATTTGATATTTTTCTCCACCTGTTTAGTTGGTTGTAGACTTGTAGCCACAAGGAATGCACAGTAAAATTTATAGCATCTCTAGAATTTTTTTTTCTTTTTTTAATGTGCTATACTAGGTTAGCTAAATATAATGAGAGAGAGAGAGAGAGAGAGAGGCATCGAAATTTCATTACATTGACAAAGTGCTCATAAGCTACTTGTCTAAAATATATTTTTAACAAGTGGAACATAAAAAAAGAAAGCCTGGCAATATATATGCATTTCACAGAAAGAGACTCGGCTCTGTTTAGTAGTAATGGGGGCCTAAGGGCACTTGGGCTTGTTGTTATGAGTAGTCATATCGGTATAGCACCTCCCACACATTTCTCTGTTCCCTGAAGTCCCCGGTGGAACACACTTGCACCTTGCACAGCAAGTGCCACAAGCTCTGGTGCACACGTTTGGCCTCGAGTGTAACCTGCACCTCCCCTTGCACAAACCTCCACAGTCTGCATTATTTATTTAAACACCAACATATAAATACATATAGATTAGAGAGGATTTTTATTCTACAAAGCAATGCTAAGTAGTACTAGAAAAGATGGGAGGTATATAACTCCTATATCATAAATATAGTATTTTTGAGAAAATATGAATAAGAAAATTAACAAAGAAAAGACTATTGAAAGAGAGACACAGAGAAGAGATAGAATTAATATGGTTTGATTCTAAAGGTTTACACGGAAAATTACGTCTTTAATGATAAGATTTGAACTACAAATAGGATTAGGATTATTTTGCTTGACCTCTAAGTAAAAGTGTAGAACTGGCCAAAGGATTTTTTTTTTTTTTTGCATGTACTTCAAATAATATTTAGATAAGATCAACTTGAACAACATATTTGGGCCTTGTATAAGATTGAAACTTGATATTTATAAGCCTAAAAACACAATAACTTTTACAACTTATAAAGTAGCTAGCAGATTGTCATGATCACTAGTGTAATGTCACTAATATTACTTTGCACAATATTAACAACATTATTATGGTGCCAATCACAAATGTGACATCCCAACATTTGCAACAACAACAACAACAACCAAAAAAAAAATTGTTTTACTGAGCTGATTGATATATAAAACACCCAAAACTAGACCTATAGTGCAGCTCTTGCCCAAGCCCAAGCCCCATCCCCAAGAAATTTATAGAAAAGATGAAAAAGACCATACCCACGAAAGGCAAAAGCCTTCTGTTAGCTCCTTTCACCACCTGAAAAAAAAAAAAAAAAAAAAAAAAAAAAAGGCAAATAATTATATATATAAATATATATATTAAAAAAAAAAAGCACTAATAAAAGAGAAGGAGGTGGTGATATTTGTGGTGGTATTGATGAATATATATATACCTGGGTTTGCCGCTCTTCAATCTTGGAATCAGATGAAACCTGCAAGAAGATGAAGTAAAATTATCAGAAAAAATGAAACATACGTATTCTATCAGTTTTTGTTAGGTGTTTCTAAAAGGATCATCACAGAATCACCCTCTACCTGGGCTACGCAGAAGAGAAAAACTACCAAAACAAGAAGCAAGCGTAACGCCATTTGTAGGAGAGAAGCACTAGCTAGAGCTATAGCATGCAATTAATCAAAGAGAACAGAGGAGCTGAGACTACTGCTGGGCTTACAAGTTTGGAACAGTGACTTGCTTTATATAGTCGGTTCTTTGTGAACTCCTTTCTCTCATATAAAATAATAGGTCTTATTATGAACCTATTTAGTATGATTATTATTACACAAAAGAACTAAGTATTGTTTTTGGAGTACTGAATAATTACTTTACTCTAAAATTACTGTTTTGTGCTTACATTTGCCACTAATCGTGGGCAAAAAATCCTATTGAGAAGAAGATTAAGGTGTAATTAATATGAGGAAAATGTCTTAAAGAAACAAAGAATAACTAAATGCAAACAAGCTTTGATTAAACAGCATTTCATCATTTTTGAGAATGGAATAAAAAATGTGAAATACTGATCATATGAATTAATTATGGGAAATGTTAATGAGTGCCGTTGGGGCATTGGTTAAGAATCTATTTTAAGAAAGTTTTGATATTACTTTTATAGAAAATGAAAAAATTTGTCAAAACATTAATTGCTTTTTTTTCTTCTCCCATAAAAACTTTTTTTAATTGAATTGTTAACCAATGTCCTACAACACTCGTTAACATGACCCATTAACTATTTATTGGAGGCATGTTTTAGTTATCAATAAACCCAACTTATTATATATATATATATAGTGTTTATTAACATAGTCAAAAAATTGAGTGGCTTTAAGTTTGGCCAGTGCATCAGCACACTTGTTTGCTTCCTTCAAGATGTGTTAGACTATTAAATTGTGGAATTTCTTCGGTGGAAAATGTTAACGAATACTTTAGAGGCATTGGTCTAGAAATTATTTTTAAAAATATTTTTATAAGAAAGTGATAAAGCAATTAATGTTGTTGACAATTTTTTTTTTTTTTCACAAAAATTACTTTAAAATTTTTTTAATATAATTTATTAACAATTTCCATAAACGCATTTGTCAACATACCCATTATTAATGGCCATCTACGTCTCCGAACAGAAATCCCAAAACACAAAAGAGTGTACAGTTTTGATATCAGAACTAATAATGGCCAACACAGTTTAGTTATATGCATACTGCATGCCTACCTATAAGGCCAGAGGATCATGATGCCTAGACTATAAGGCTTGTAAGGCCAGAGGATCATGATGCAATTAATTTTGGAATATTGGTTAAGATATAGCAAACCTGCATTGCTAACTTGCATCCAACTGTGGTGGTCAGTGGAGTTATTGTTTCTTGGCTCTCACGAATTTTGCACCCCAAGGCAATTGGCATTAACTTTCACATTGTTTGTTTGCTTTTGTTTTTGCTTTTCTTAGTATTGTTTGCTTATATGAATGGCAAGAGTTTTGCTATTTAATTAACATTTTCTACTTAAGCAAAAACGTTTCAGATTTCTTCTTTTTATTGTAATTATTAAATTATCAAAAGTTAATAAGTAATATAATTTTACAGCTCAATTAACCCTTAAGCTTCGTTTGGGAGTTCATAAGGAAATAGAATGAAATGAAATGAAAAATTCATAAGGGAATGAAAATAAATGGAATGGAATGGAATGTATTTAAGTAAGGGAAAGGAATGGAATTAAGTAACCTTAATTGGATGTTTTAAAATTAAGGAATAGAAATGAATGAAAATTAATAGAATGTAAGTAATCTTATTTGGGAGCAACATGGAATGAATGAAATTAAATCATTTTATAACAATATTACTATTAGACTCTTATTTTAAAATAAAATGTTAAATATATAGGGGTATTTTGAAAGTTTTAGTAAAAAAAATCATTAAATTTAATTTCATTTCCTCCCATTCCTCTCAATTTTAGGGGGAATGAAAATTTGAGATTTTAAGAGAATATAAAGGAATGGGTGTTTCCTCCTATCCATTCCATTCATTTCCACTTAAACTCTCAAACAAAGGAATGAGCTTTCTATTCCCTTCATTAAAACTCCTAAACAAGGGAATGAAATAATATTCTAAAATTATTCTTTTCATTCATTTCCATTCCATTCCATTCCCATCTCCCAAACAAGACCTTAATTTCTAATTACACAGAAACATTTCAAATTTTCTTCTTCCATGATAATTATTAAATTATTAAAAATTAATAAGTTGTTATAAATTTAGTTTCACTTCCATCTATCACATTATTAATACCAAGCAACTTTCACAATTATTGAAGTAATAAGTTGTAAAGTTATCATTTTTGTTTTTGTTTTTTTTTTTTTATGTTTTTCTTTTATGAAATAGTTAAAATATATATATATATATATTAATATGATGTTAATCCTCCTCCAACTTAAACCTTTCAAACATTTCGTGTATAGAGAGGTGTGTAACATTTCATATGGTGGAGGAAAAAAACCAAGGGATTCATCCGAAAAGCAAAGAACCAAGGGTGTCTGTGTTTCCTCTTTTAATCAAAATCTCAAAAGGAATTAGTAGCTGTGCATTTTTTTTGCAAATATGTAAAACACTCATTCTCTTACCTATAAAAAGAGGCATCTTGTCTCTCCTATGAGCTGCCATCAAACCCAAAATTTTTCCGCTAACATCCAACAATAATATATTTTAGTCATCTTTCGCACTCTTATCATGCATGAACGACAATGAGAACGTTTATGAACACTTGCATAGTTACACCCAACCTTATCTTGCTCATGTCCGAGTCGGTTTGGAAGTATTAAAATGAAGCCTGAATGAAATTCATTATGAGTCTGTCTTAGTGCAGTTGGGAAAATGACACGTGGCATCATTACATGTTTACCATGATTACAGAAAATGAAAAACCGCATATTTATTGGAATATTTATTTGTGAGTGCACAGCTAGCTAAATGGTGAAGTTCTAGGTTAATCGAACCTAAATTTATTAAATTAAATTTTTTTTTTATATGTTATATTAATTATCCAATTCAAATCTCAATAAGGTGATTAAACGGCAATTTCTTACCTGTTTTATTGCATGGGAATGCAATCATTCATTACTTTCCCACCAATTCACAAGCTAAGTGACAAGTCCTAAGTGCTCAATAATGAATAGTTGACAATACTTTCACATATATTTATAACTTTTTTTAACACCACTCATGATTAAGATTAACATCTTTAAAGCTGTGGCATAAAAATTATGTCCTTAAACTTTCAAATGTATGAAGTGCAGGTTAATATATTTGAGTTGACCCAATATCTGATGAATTTCTTTATTTTCTAAGAATTTTTTTTTTTAAATCCCGTAAATTAAAAATTTATCAAAATTAAAAGGAATAAATTGGTAAATTTCAATATATGATTGAAGTTTGAATTGACTTTTTACGAGCATCAAATTTCCAAGGCTTAATCACTTCAAATTTACATGCATCAATTTTCAAATAATGTTTTCGCAGTACGTCCATTGATGAATTTTAATATATCAAAATAAATCTCATGCTAACAATTCAAGTTTAAGGTCGAGATTGAGATAAGAGCCGAGTGAGGAGCCCAAAACCGAGCTTGTATACGACACGCAGCCCAGAGCTAGAAGCAGTGTCAAACTATGTTAAAATTTTGATCTTTCTTTTTACAATGCCAAGATAAACCGGCAGTGAAGCATCAAACATCAAATATTTATGGTGGCACAGGAATTACTGATCCATAGCTGTTCCTAAATAGGAACAGAGAGAGGGTCCAGAAGGCAGTGCCAAAAAGTCCACCTTTCATTCACTACATATGACTGCTGTTTCCAAAGACACCCATGAGTTCCTCTTCCCAACACAAAAATTAGGTTTGCTCTCAGAAACAGCAGGGCTTTGCATGGAGCCGCCACTTGTGCATTCTTTGCTTCAAACAAAATGATACTAATTGATTCCGATGCCTGGGTTTAAGAGGCTCTGATTTTAGTGCGTGTCAAGTTCTCTACTTTCCAGGGAAAAGAAAAAAGGAAAACCAAGAGCGAGTTCCACTTCCATCTTTTCCCTTAGTGATACACTGATATTATTCTTTGAATGAAAGAAGCACATACTTTTGGCCACTAAAAATGCTTGCATGGTTATCCTTGAGGTGCCCACTGATCTGAATATGCAATTTTATGTCATTTTATCTTAGGTTTTTCCTGCTCTTCCTGTAGGCTTTAATCATATACTGGTGACAATGATATAATTAGAGACCTAATCAGCTTGTAACATGGCAAGTAACATAAGACACCATTGGCATACCCAGTACAACTTCCACCGTCAGCACCAATTCCCCAAAAATTAGTAATTACTCCTCTCCATTAAAATATTAGGGCACGGCTTCTGTCCAGTGCTTCCAGTGCATTGGACCCGCTGCAATCATGACACATGTCCGTTTTCAAACACATGTCATGATCGCAGCAGGTCCAATGCCACAGGACATTGAACAGGAGCCGCACCCGAAATATAGTAGCTAAATATTACCCCGATTTAGTTTCCCAATTTAAGTGCATCTTGATTGACTATTATGTTACTAAAGTCATAATTCTGTCAATGTAACTGTAACAGCCAAAAACATGAAGTGCCAAAGACAGTCTTGCATTTTTTGGACACGTGTCATGATCGCAGCGGGTCTAGTGTCACAGGACACTAGACGGAAGCCGCACCCAAAATATTTTTGCTAAATATTACCCCAATTTAGTTTCCCAATTTAAAAATATCTTGATTGACTATTACATTACTAAAGTCATAATTCTGTCAATGTAACTGTAACAGCCAAAAACATGAAGTGCCAAAGACGGCAGGGCATTCCTTAGGCTTACCTTACAACCGTCAGTGCAAAATTTTGAAGATATCAAACCAAAAGGTATCAGACATCCTATGATCAGTACAACACAACAAACAAAATAGCGTCCCTAACAAAGCTTTATACTTGCAAAAATAAAAGGAAAAAACAATACCGAACAGCAAAGCAACATCCATTCAGCTGAAATAGAAATTTTATCAACCCCATCGGCGGAGGCCAGAACTACAAGCTTAATGTTCACCAAAACAAGTTGGTAAAGGGAGAAGAAGAAAAAAATGCGCACACACCATAACTTAACCAGAAGACACTAAATCATTACGTGGATCCAATTATATCATCAGCAAATTGACAGACTCATGTAAGCTTGTAAACTAAAGTTGAATTTTGAACCAAAACTGAGAACCTAAAGCACAGTTTAAAAATTATAACTAATGAAAATTACTATAATTAATCAATGTCAAAATTTCCAAATTTTTCTCGCAAGTGGATGGATGTTAGTCAGAACTCAAGAATTTGAACTAGAAGCTTGGAGTTCTAACCGACACTAGCCGGAACAAGAATAACCCAAGAATTGTCTTGTTCTACTTCTAACATATTACCCGCAAAGTTTTGATCTTCTATCTAGAAAAAAACGTTGATCTCCTTCTCACTCATTTCATATACATGATCTCTTGCATCCGTCAGAGCACTCTGTACGATTAAATAACTTACTAAGATACATATGCAGAAGATGTTCAAAGGTAACAAAAATAACAACATGCATAGTGGAACAAGAATAAAAAGAAAATGTTTTACCTGTCCAAATTTTGTGAGGAAGTTATTGGCAAGGTTCAGAGATGTGACTGCCACATCTTCATTAGCTTTTAGTGCTTGAGCAATAGCAAAAGCCCCATCATCCTGAATTCAAAATCCATGTGAAATGCTGCTACATACTACTGAAATTGACAAGAAAGTTAATAAAACAAAAAGTCCATACCCTTATTTCATTGAACCCTAAATCAAGTGAAGTTAAAGCTTCATTAACCACTTTCAAGCTGCGGGCTAGGCAAGCTGCACCCTGCGTAGAGTGAAAAGGAAAAATTAACGTAAGAATTGGTAGCCAAAGGTCATATTGCATTAAGAGACATTACTATCTACAGAAACTAACTTCGTCTTTAAGTCCATTTGCCCGCAAGTCCAGAACAGATATGGTAGTATTATATTTCAAAGTATCTGCAATGAACTCTGCACCCTTTGCTCCTATCTGCAAGACACTTTCATGTAAAAACATTGTTTAATGGTTCTTTAAAACACAATCCAACTCTATGATTACCTGGCACCAACCGAGCTTGAGGGTGTTTACATTTCCATTAAACTTAAGAACTTCAGATAAAGCCTTTGCTCCATCTGGCCCAATGGGATTATAACTAAGTTCCAACTGTGAGAGAGAGAGAGAGAGAGAAGAAGAAGAAGAAGAAGAAGAAGAATTGTCTCATTACATCCAAAATGACTAATCTATGATATGTTATTCCAACAGTACTCATTGAAGAATGATCCAAAAGTAAAAATTAAAAAGTTAAAGTGATAAATAAGGTGGAGAACTTACAGTTGTAATGACAGAATTATCTTTCAAAACTTGAGCTATGTCAGTGACTCCCTTGGCATGGATATTATTTCCCCCCTAAAAGATTAAACACTCAGAAGTCAGAATTGTTCTCAGAAAGTTACATTCAAGACTTCTTTCAAAATAATTGAAATGAATATCTCAAAAGAGAAGGCAAGAAAGAAGTACTCTCTTCTCACCAGGTCTATGGTTGTTATTGATCGGTTTTGCTTCAAAGCCTCTGCAATTTTTTCAGCTCCCTGATAAATTTTCAGAGTTCAAATCTCAGTATTTGGGCTATATTATTACATAGTATTAAATTCGAAAGTTCTAAACATTGACTTTATTCTAAAAGAAAAGAAACTCTAATGATTAAAAAAAAAAAAATCTAATTATAAAAGAAACTCAGCCATTGAGTTTTTGTCCATTACAGTATGAGATTCCATTAAAACTTTGTGCACTTTTTGTTTGATCACCAATGAGGGAAAAAGGTATGAAAATTAAAATAATGAATATTCTTCCCTGCTTCTGACTCTTTTTGGATACTGAGTCAAAATGTATTTTATTAATTTTTTGATTGGTAAGTTATGCACCTGGTGGGTCTTGAATCCACAACCTCACCCTCTATGCACTTACAAGGGAAGGAGGTGACATTTTGAGCTACAATTCAACGACGAGTCAATATGTATTTTAATATGTATTGACAACTCCTAATCTCATTATTGCTTTCCATAATCTCTTTCCCTTTCTTCAGATTATCAGAAGATAGGCAGAAAGCAAAAGCTGGTGTCACACATACTCATTGATCGGTCTGTCCGCTGAACCCATCACGATGAGTTGCCCCTCTCCTTCCCCTTGTGGGTTGGGCAGGCTCTAATCCTTTTGCCACTGCAAGGCTGGCTAATCGTATGAAGCAGGCTCAAAGACCCCTGGCTTTTACCATCCCCTCTGAAACAACCATAATATGGCCGGTAGGAAGACAGGAAATGCTTTTGGAGTAAAGGGCAGGGGAAGGAAGGCTAGCAAAGTAGATAGCAAGTAATAGCTTCTTAGCCCCCTAATCTTTCTATTATATTGTAAATTTTTTTTTTGATAAATAATGTAAGAATATTATTAATAATAAAAAGATTGCCAAACCGAGTACATTGGGGATGTACTATGAGGGCACAAATTAGGAAACAAAAGAACAACGATCAAGAAAAATAGAAAAAGAAGAACAAGAAAAGTGAGAAAAGACCACACTCCAATCAAAGAGAGTGTGTAAGAAAAAAGACTTAAGCTCCAGCAAAGAACGTTCACAACCCTCAAAGCTTCTAGCATTCCTTTCACACCAAATGCACCACATCAAACAATGAGGCACTAATTTCCAAACATTAATGTGATGATGTCGCGCAAACTTTCCTTGCCAAGCCTCAAACAACTCAAGAACAGTATTAGGCATAACCCATTGAATACCAAACAAGCAGAAGACCAAAGACCACAACTCCCAAGCTATGGAGCAATGAAGAAGTAGATGATCCACGGACTCCCCACACCTCTTACACATATAGCACCATTCAAGCACTATTACTCGTCTTTTATGAAGGTTGTCTTTTGTTAAGATCTTACCTATGGAAGAAGACCAAGAAAATAAAGCCACCCCTGGAGGAACCTTCGATTGCCATATCAGTCTCCATGGAAAGGAAACAAGAGTAGGAGGGTAGGAGGAGCTATAATAACCTCTAACCTCAAAACCTCTATTCCTTGCAAGCTTCCAACAAACCTTATCTGGGCCAAATCCCCGCATTGTCGAAGAATAGACCAACCCCATAAACCGGCCAAAGGCTTCTTCTATTATATTGTAAATTATTAAAGCACGCTCTAAAAGTGACAGTTGTAGCAAAGTAAAAAATTACAGTTTAATGGTGGAACCAATTTTTGGCTAGCTTAGAATATGTCTACCAAAATGAGTTTAACAAATTAACAGTATATGAGTTCATAGAGTTGCTGAATTCAAATAGTTAAACACCGACAAATATCAGTACCTCATCGCCTATGTCATTCATGTAAAGGTTTAACCATAATAAGCTCTTGCTCTTCTTTACATATTCAGCAACATAAAACGCACCTCTTGCGCTAATTGAGTTGTTGCTAATATCTAGAAGTGTAGTCTTCCCTAAAGAGAGAATATGAATATCAAGATTAAGTGATGTACATAGAAGTGCAGGAAAAAACGCATAAAAATCTAATAAAAAAAAATGTCACTGGATATAGTAGATAGCACACCTTTATGCATAGATAAACCTGACATCAAAGCACGTATTCCTTCATCTCCAATAGAATTTCCATGCAAATGAAGCTCCTGAACATATGTAATCAGTAATGAATTTAAGAACCAACTATTTTTGTCTTACTTTTATATTAAAATAATGTTCTGTCACACTTCCGAAACTGCCGAGTATAATATGTTGCTGAAATGAACATCATCCTTTTTTCTTTTTCTTTTTTATAGGAACATCATCCTTTGTTTTCAAGAAAGAGCTCAGCTACATGGGAGAGGAATGGAAAAATATGTAGAACACAACTGGAAGCCCCCTCTTTGATGACTTATAAGAGGCAAGGGAAAGCTGGTTCAAGTGCTCAAGCATTAATCTGGGATGTTTCACATGATGGAAAGCTCTCTTGAGACCTTTCTTAGCTAGTCTAAGTTGTGAATTGAGTCTTATTGTACACTTCATTTAGACTAGAAAGCTGCTGCTCAAATTTTAAATAAGTTTTCCTGAGTTTTATTATGTCAAGGGGAATCTGGTAATTTCCCAGAATTTTTAGAATGAACTATACTAGGGCCCGTGAGTCTTATTTTATGTTTTGAATCCTTTTTTCTATTTGGTTTATAAGTTCTTAATTACTTTTCTTTAGCATTAGGATTCCTGGCCTCTCTAGGGAAAAGTTATTTAAGAGTTCTAGGTGACAATAACAATATAAAGGCCTTATTGTAGTTAATAACATGCATAAAAATATTTAATTTAAATAAAATTCCAGCAGATTATTGTAAGTTTTGAGGCTGTGATTGCCTTCTCCTTTGTAAGTGTGATTGCTTAGGAAACCTATGCTACAAATTGTATTTCCAGATAATGTAACACGCAAAATCCCTTTGGAGGTCATAAACAATCTTAATGATCATCTACACAATACTGGTAGATTTCCCCCAAAGTACAACAGAAAGATAAGAAGTTGACGTAAATGAAACTGGTACCCTTAGAGATTTGTTCCCCTCAAGTCCTTTTGCCAAAGCATTAGCCCCTAGAGCGCCACCATAGTTGCCACTAAAGAATAATAAAATGTCAATAAATTTTCCAAAGAAGCAAAAGGCAAGTGCACTACTCAAAAAGTTTAAAAATAAAAAAAAATGATAAGTAGCAAAAAATATTACTAATAAAAAAGCCAACCCGAGTACATTCAGGATGTACTATGGGGGCACAAATCAGGAACCAAAATTACAACGATCAAGTAAAACAAGAAGGGAAGAACAAGAAAAATGAGAAAAAATCACACTCCATTCAAAGAGTGTGTACAAGAAAAAAGATTTACTCTCTAACGTAGAACGTTCAAAAAGTTTAAATTTAAAACCATTCAAAAGAAAAATGGTATAACCTAAGAAGCACAAACACGGTGACATGAGCAATTTCTTAAAAATTATAACATGAAAACGGCCGGTACGATACCGGTATGACACGGGTAAGACATGGGTACAACAACCTAAATGAAGTGTCCGTGCTTCCTAGGGTATAACCAGCCAAGTCACGTGTATTATTAGCATGCGAAAACAAAAATTACATCCCATTAAGAGAGAACAAGAAGAGAAGATGGGGGAAGGGGAGTAAAGAAGACAGCTAATGCAAAATTCACTCACTTGAGATGCAGATTTCGTATAGTGTTATTCTCAATAAGTGCTCCAGCAAGACCAGTGAACCCCTACCTCCATTTTCAAACAAAAATCACAAACAGAATCAATTTTCAACTTCAGTTAAATTTTATTCAAGAGTACAATTTTAGAACATGCCAAGGTAACTGCATACAGAATAATCAATCATATTGTTGTTAAGTTCCAGAACACGCAAGCTTGAATTTTTCTTCAACAACTCTGCAATAGCTTTTGCACCCTGCACAGAAAAGTGAGCAACTCTTAAGTCATATTATTGCAGAAGAAGCTTTCTTTTGTATGAACTTCAAAGGAACATGATTATACACTGATCAGGGTACAGTTTTTTATGCTAGATATAAGCTAACCTCATCACCTAAGTCAGTACTGTTCAGCTGAAGCTTTAGAATACTAGCATTGTCCGCCAGGATATCACACAGGCACTGTGAACAAGGATACATCACACAAAATCTAAACTTTGAAGGTATAAACATAATGGAAAAACAGCAAAATGAACCCATAAAAAACTTTGACATGATCATAAGGAGAACCATGTGACAAAAATAGAAAAGGTGGATCAAAGTTTTCACCATATATGCCCAGCATGTCCCTCATAACCGAATTATAACACTTATAAGTTGTGGAACACAACATAGTTGAAGCATATTGGGCGAGAGCTTATGAATATGTCCCATCTAAACAACAAAATCTACCCATTAGAACTCAACAATATCCTAAAGAAATCTCCTTTTGATTATAAGTTACTCACACGCCCAATGATCTCAAACCCAAGACTTCACTCTTCACCTTGTTCATAAATGGGGGGACATGCTTGTTAAGGTAAAGTGCATTGTCAATATGCTTAAGAAATCTATAGTGCTTATTCACAACGTTATCTCAGATTTGAGTCTTGCAAGGATTATGATAAAGATATTACAAGGTAAGGAGATGTTGCATTACTACATTGTTTTATCTAATATGTGGTGTAAGTGCTCAAAGCTTCCTTCATTACTTACAAATTTGAGAATGAAGGTCGGTGATCCTTATACTCTTATTATTTTTTAAATTCTGAAATTTTTATTTAGGAGGAAGGACATGTAATCTTCCAATTACCTTTGCTTGGGTAAAGCAGGCTCATATGCTACCGATGTTTAAATTTTTTGATACATACAGGACTTACTTCATCCATGGTTCTTGTATTTTAAGAATATAAATATGTATGTGCTATTTTAAGTGAATGGTGAGATCTAAGTAAGGGTTTAAATTGATTGAGATAATATTTGACAGGTGTTGGAAAAGAAGAAGAATGGTATTCTAAAAATATTATAATCAATTCAAAATCTTGATGGTAAAGCGGAAAGATGCTCTGTGTTTACAAGAAACTTTAAAACAAGACAAAAAAAATGCTAAAGGGATAGAAAAGGAATCTAGATGTAGCTCCCAAAATTTATATGTGAAATAAAGATGAAGGATCAGTATCGATTCTACTACATAAGTCAAGTAGTTAGTAGAATAGGCTGTAGACACTGACACCAGATCTCAAGTAAAGCAACATAGTATGCATAGAATCACATACATTGATCTAAAAATCTTCTCCTTATACTGTTAGAACAAGTTCCTTTCCAGTACTCAATCTAGCAAGAGAATTAATATTAGGTTTTTTTTTATATATGACAACTTAGACAGACATTAATAGTGAACTTGTGCTGACCTTAATCCCTTCATCTCCAATAGGGTTTCCAGAAAGATCAAGAGTCTTTAATACAATGTTTGATTGAAGAACACCATCAAAGGCTTTAATTCCCTCTGCAGTTATTCCATTTGCAGCAAAACTTACTTCTTCAACAGTCTGAAACACAGATATATTTTTGATAAGTTCATGGAAGAACTGTCATTGCATCCATATTTCTCAATATAGTGTCAGAGAGTACAGTAAAAGTAACCATATGACATACATCAATGACATGAAAAAAACAAAGGTCATGAGAATAAATAAATATAATATAATCAGATAGTGGAAACTTATGGAAAAAGCTTGAACCTGATTGTATCCTAAACTCTCAGAAAGAAAAAATAGTCCTTCGTCTCCAAAGTTGCGACCTGCCAAAATCTTCTTGTAAGGAAAACATTTTTGTAACAACTGCATAAATTAAGTTGACTCTATATTGCTAAACAAGAAGAGAGAGAAAAGAAGGGGGGGAGTGTGGAAACAATTAGTCTGGGGACCATTAACAGCAAGCGCATTAAGAAAATACTGGTCTTGAAATTAAATTCATTTTAGGCCATCAATTAGAGAATTGTTAAAAATTATTTTGAATTGTTCTCAATATCTATATTTGGGTAAGGTAGCTGCTCGTATAAGCACTAGAGCATCACATATCAGGATTTAATTCTCTGTGATCTGCACCTATTCAGCAAGCGTACCTGACATGTCTACACTTCTGAATGTCCTCAGTTCTTTAGCAAATTCATTGAGCTTCTGTTTGGACTCTCTATCAATCTTAGCTTTGAGACCTGGTAAAAGATTTGTCCCTACAGCAAAGGACCAGTTCATTCCTTGCGGGGGAGATTTGTTTTCCATGGATGCAGTCCTCTCTGGCTTTGGAATAAGGAGTTTCTCCACCAATTTCCACAAAACTGTCAGCTGAAGGCAAAAATTAGTATTCCCATTGCGAAGCATAACGGGTAATTTGTGCTGGCATCAACAAAATTGCAACAATTTAGCTAAACTGATAGTAATTCTGACATAGGAATCCCCTCAATATACAATGAGCAACAAAGAATGTACCTTGCAAGACACTGAATTGAACGAGTTTCCTGTTATGTAAGCTCCCTAAAACTTTATATTAAATAAAATTTTCTCTGAATTTTCTATGCTATATTTCTCATTTCATTAATTCTGATACATCTTTTTTTTTATAAGTAAGAATAATATTATTGAAAAGAGACTATGTTGTGAAAATAAACATGAAGTAGCTTAAAGAATTACTATGGGATAATATCTACATATGAGTTGACTCTATGAAGGAGTGAATAGAGTTACAATCAGTAAACCCGATACAAAAGACCACTCATATAGAGAACTAATGAAGGAACTAAGAAGGATGCTTGTATTTGAGAAGACATGCACTCCACATCCTCAAAAATACGCCAATTTCATTCCCTCCATATAGTCTACATCAAATATAAAGGGATAAGATTTCATATATTCGAATTTGGTCCACAACATTGCCACCCACATAATAAATCAAGAACCTTCTTTGGTAAAACCCATTGAACCCCAAACATCCTAAAAATAAAACTCCATAACTCAAAGGCCATGCTACAGTGAATCAAGAGGTGATCCACAGTCTCCCTGGTACAACAACACATACAATACCTACTCACCATTGAAAAGCCTATCTTGATGAGATTCTCAGAGGTGAGGGTTTTTTCCCTAGCCGCTGTCCACAAAAAGAAAGAAACTCTCTGAGGTGCCTTAGTCATCTATATGGCCTTCCAAGGAAAAGGCATAGGGGCTAAGCCTCGCAATTTCTCATAAAAAGATCGCCCAGTGAACTCCCCATTACTCTTTAACTTCCATATCATCCTATCATTCCCCTCCCCAAGGGGAGTATGAGAGTCTAACAAATGTAAAAAAAGAAGCCAACTCATCAATCTCCCAATCATTAAAATTTCTTATGAATTCCACACAACAATTCCCACTCCATCCCTCCACCTGTCTGTCCAATAATGATTCCACAAAAGCATTGTTATCCATGACAATTTCAAACAGTACAAGAAACAACAATTTTAAAGGCTGATCTCCACACCAATTATCATGCCAAAATTGAATTTGACTACCAGAACCCACAACAAACTGAATGCACCATAAAAAAATTATCCCCCTTCATTCTAGTGCTCCTCCAGAACCCACAACCATGAGTTCCTTGAACAAGTTTTGAAAACCATCCACCCCATTCCTCCCCATATTTTGCAGTAACAACTTATCTCCAAAATTTGTTTTCCTCCAGCCCAAACCTCCATAGCCACTTCCCTAACAAAGATTGACTGAAAGTGGTAAGTTTTCAAATCCCCAACCCCCATAAGCCAAAGGAGTGCATGCCTTATCCCATTCCGCCAAGTGGTACTTGAACTCCTCTCCTAAACCACCCCACAAAAAAAAAATTCCTCTATAATCTCTCTATTCTATTCGCCACACCTGTGGGAATGGTTAATGCTGATACTTCATTTTTCACCAATGGCTTTTGGCAATTTTAGCAAACAAAAACTTATCAAATTAACCAAAAGAAGATAAGCCAATGCTAGCTAATATATATTTAAAATGAAAGACCTTGAATTTTTATTGACTTCTTGTAATTTTGCCGCATAAGTTTTTTTGAAGTTCACATTTTTCTGCGTTATCCTTCTAATATATATTTTTTAATTAGCACTCATCGTCTCTTCGAATAAAGTACTAAACAATAAACAAACTATGGTTAAATTAAGTTTGATCATCCCTAAACTAATTATAACTAAATTAGCTATCTCCTTTTCCACAAATTCTCTAATTTTTTTTTCTCTTAATACTGATTAATTAAATATGTACCACATATAATTTCTTTTTCTTTTTCTTCAAACTTTCCCATGCACTACACTGATCTGCGACTAGTATAAGTAATATTGTTGTCACTTTTTAATGATTTCTTCCAATGTTGTCACATAAAATATTGAAAGCCTACATATTCAAATAGTGCTAAACTGCTTTATTTCAAACTAATTAGAAATCAAAAATCTTTTTTTTTTTTTTTTTGGAGCAACAACCGAAGCGACCTGCTTGAACGGAGAAGGCGCCGGCTCGGCCTGAGACTCTCTATAAACTACTCTCCGGCCACTCGCGGCGCGCCTCGAACCTCTTCCGTCAGCCATGGAAGAAGCCGCAACCCTAACAACCAAGCCTCTAAACCTCACGCCGCATTTCCTTCCGCTCCCAACCAGAACGACAGAAACGGCTGCCGGAGAAAAGAGCAGCACGCCGGACCCGCTTAGAAACCGCGACCGTAGCGAGTGCGGGGAATGGGATTTGATTACCCGCGGGTGAGAGTAGAGAGAGATGGTGGAAGTGGAGGAGCTCATGGTAGCGTGGTAAAATGGTGTAAAGGATTATAAGATGCGCATAGGGGGGTACAGGTTCTTATCCTGCGCTTACTGAGCTTTGAGAGAGAGAGAGAGAGAGAGAGAGAGAGATGGATTTGGTTTGAGAAGCGGCGGGTCTTGTGAAGATTCAAGATTGTTCTGGGAACAGAGAGAGAGAGTGAGTGAGTGAAAGTCTAATTCTAATCTGTCAACTAACTTCGGGGCGGGAAGGTCGGGTTATTGGGTTTTTTTTTTTCAAACGGGTTTTACTTTTATTGGCCCTTTTTAAGTGTGTGCGTTCGTTTATTTTGCCGAAAGCTAAAAATTAAAAATTAAAAATAATAAAAAAATCATTTTTAAATTACTGTTTACATAAAAATTACTGTAGATAGCCGGAATGCACTGTTGATGGGCAAGAGGTGCTGGACTTAAAAAAAAAAAAAAAGGCCAAAAACGCAAAACAAACCAAATGCAGACGCAAACGTGAACAACCCAAACGGACACTAAGTTTTTGTGATGGGACCAAATTGGGCAGGGAAGAAAAGGATTAAGATAGTAAAGCCAAGCACCAAAAAAAAAAAAAAAAAAGTACAAGTGATTTTATGATTAATGTCAAAGGATAACTATTGATCCAATTACTAAGCATTGGGTCGGACTCCCTCTTGTACCTTGGGGGTATTATTGGGTCGAGTTCATCAACTGTTACAAGAAAAATTATTAAGTACTCTTGGAATATGATGACGCGATATTCTATTCTCTTACATCTATGTTGGATCTTATCATAAATTTTATTAGATGGCCGAATATGAAATAAAGGAGTACCATTCCAAGAGCACCTAATAGTTACTCACAGTTATGACAATTATAACTACCTCAATTATAGTGTGGTACACATTCCCCACTTCAATGCCATAAAGGAAACAAAGATAGAGATATTCACATCCAAATCTGTGAACGGAGTTTTCCTCGACAAAAAAAGAATTTGTGATACTCTTGGAATACGATGACCTGATACTTCATTCTTTTACATTTATGGTGGATCCCATAATAAATTACCTAATAATTACTCACACTTATATGAAAAACTATAATCACCTCAATTATAGGAAACTAAGATAGAAATATTAGGTCATTTTGAATATACATCACTGTAAGTTTATTTAAGACCTTCTCTTTTCTCCTCGCGTGTATGTTAGAAATACTTAATATTCTCCACAAAAAAAAAAGAAAAAAAAAAGATAGAGATATTCATGTCCGAAACTATGAATAGAGTGATGAGTGGTGTTGGATCCTGATAACTTTGACCGTCAATATTTTTCTTATAAGAATTTACTTTCAAGTCCTATTAACGAATATTCTTAAAATAATTGTTAATAAACCATTTTAAGAAAGTTTTGACATTATTTTAATGGAAAATATAAAAGGCAGTCAAAATAATTAATTTCTTTTTTTCTCATTTCATTAAAAAAAAATTAATATTGTTTAAAGTTTAAACCAATGTCTTTAGAGCATCTGTTAACTTTTCTCTTTACTTGTTTTTAATGAAACCCTGAAAAATTGGAGGCATTTCATGGGCTTGAATTGATTTTTATTTATTTATTTGATTTTATGAACTTTAAATTCTTGGTACTCTTAAAGCATGTTACGGTTGCTTGAAGATATGTCATATTTTAAAGAATCCGAGGGATATTGTCGATTTGATTATTAAATTTGATGATCTATACAACAAAAAATGATTATATCATGCAACATAAGCAGAAAAAACAATGGAAGATATATATGATAATCCATTCAAGCCAAGCATTCCTCACCAGTTGCTTTATACGATTTATTTGATGTTTTCACCTTTGTCCTCCCATGGTAACCTACACTACATACCATCTCTTCTGTACAATGTCATCTAATTTTCGGTTTGCTTGCTTGCGTTTTTCTCTTTTGAGTTGTGTCTTATGATTTGCCTACATTTATCTTATTAGTATTGTTATCAATAGACAATACCCAAAATCAATTTTTAATGTTATTATGGTAGCTGAATTGTTACATCCCCATGTACAAAGTGCTTGGGGAACTAGGAGAAAAGGGTTCGAGCTATAGGTTAGCATCATATTGTAACTATCTCTAAAAAAAAAAAAAGTTATTATGGATTCTAATTAATTCAACTGATAAAATCTCCTATTGTCAAATAAGATATATGGGGTTCAATCCCTATCTACACCAAAACCAATTAGTTTCTTGGTCTGATAATAAGAAATAATTATTAAAAGTGAGCGCCATAATTTGAAACTATTTCTCAATTTTTTTTTTTGGGTCTTTTCATCTTTATTACGTTATTATGCGTGTATCTTAGGAATTACTATTTGTATTTTTTTTTTTTTTTGAGAAAATATTTGTATTTGATTACCCCTTGTTCAAATAAGAGCAGAACTCACAGGTTTTTAAAGGGGAAGATACAAAAGAATGGGCGACACATAGATAATTCGAATCAACAAATTTTTAGTCTCATATTTTAGGATAGTTTTGTAGCCTTAGCTTTAGGAGTAGAATATAAACTAGTTTGCAACTCGTGAAATGCACATAATAAAATATGATTGCATTTCAAAAAATGATTTTCTCTCCTTTCATTTTGTATATAAATACAAAATTTGATAATTATGATAGTTATTAATGAATATTTATTATGATTGTGTTTGTATATGAAATTTAATAATTATGGTAGTTATTAATAGGTATTTATTGTGATTGTCTATTTATATGGTCATATTTAATATATAATTTTGATAATTATTAATTGTTATTTATTATATTATAAATGCTTGTAGGGTGTGAGGACAAGGGCTAAGGTTACAAGAGGGAGTTTCATGCATATATACACTTAGATGAGTCAGACTTAGGTCCAGTGTTCAGTAGTACTGAGCCGGTTAAGATGATGACATGTGTCCACTTTTGAATATGTGTCACCATCTAACCGGGTCCAGTGCAATGGATGCACTGGACTTAAACCAAGTCTCACTTAGATTAAACTAGAATAGAATTTCTATCTTGTATAAAAAATATATATGTTCTATTATTTAAAGAAAATATGATGTGTCAATATTCTAATTGAAAGATAGCGGGTTTTCAACATTGGTTCCTTCGAACTCCATTATTGATTCCCTCATACCAATAGCAGCTACATAAATTGTTTAATTCTCTTTCTAGTTTGCTTTTAAGAATTAGAGATGTTTGCCCTACCTTCATTCTCGCTTAAGCTAAAACTTAGTCTGCTATCTCAAGTCGCAAGTCAAGATTCTAATTGAAAGTTAATATAGAATATAATTCTCTCTCTCTATATATATGTGTGTGTGGGATTCGCTTAATGGTTGCCCTTAGCACATTTGTGAATGAATTATTTTAGGAAAATTTTGGTATCACTTATATAAAAAATATAAAAAATTATCAAAAGAATTAGATATTTTTTTTCTTTTTCCATAAAAAGTTTCTTAAAATACCTTTAATTTTATGTAAATTATAAATGAGATTAAATTCTATAAGGACGTGGTGTAAAACCCATGTTTTACCCCTCCAATCCTAACATGCCACATCATCTTATCACATATTTAAGAATAAACACAATCACACTCAATCAATTTTAATACCCATATATAAATCCAACCAAATTGGGAATCTATCGAGATGTTATTAGATGTGGTAGGATGTATTGAATTTTAATAAATTTTAAGTAAAATGCTAATGTGGCAATCACTTATTGGATAGTGTAAAACATAGGTTTTACACTCCATCCTTATAGAATTTAATCTCATTATAAATTATTAATATAAACTAGACCCCGTAAAAGTGAGAGTTTTATATACGGTGTATACGACCATTTATTAGTCCGATATAGTTGTAATGGATGAATTTAGGAAGAATTCTCCTCAAATATTGTACTTTCCAATTGCATTTATCCAAGTAATTAGTTTCATTCTTCTAAGTGGGAACTGCAGATCCGAACCCACTACAAAGCAAAATTCAAAAAACTTAGTAAAACATGGTATGTACAGAAGAGATGGATCCTTTACTTTGGTCTTCTCGACGGGCTAGCAACATATATACATAGGTTTCTACAAAGTCCAAGGGATTTTCTAGAAAAATATCTACAAAACCTAAACAATATTATTAGTTAGGCAACGTTTCAAACATATTGCATTTCTAACAATTCGACTTTAGAGGAGTCGATTTTACTGTTCATATCGCCTATTTTTGTGTCACGTAGATAAATAAATCGACTTCAGGGAAGTCTATTTGTGTGTGTAGAAATCGACTCCAGTGGAGTCGTTTTCTATACATAGAAAACGACTCCACTGGAGTCGATTTCTTTGTATAGTAATACAAATGCTCCACACAAACATTTGCGGCACACCCAGCAAATGAAGAACCACACCCAGCAAATGAAGAACCCAGGCGCCGACGAACCCAGCGCCGATTCTGACCAAACCCCGACGAGCAAAAAGAATTAAGGAAAACTCAAGCAGAGAAGTTGGAGATGGTTAAAGGCTCGTCCCAATTAAAAGGATGCTCATGAAGCAACATTAAGGGCCAAAAATTTCAGATTCTTGGGTACAAGCCAAAAAAAAAAATTTTGAAAATGTAGGGTGGTGGTTTGACATAGGGAAATAAGACATAATTAATTGTACCGTGTGCTTTGCGGTAGTGTCAACTAATGTGTTTTGTCAATCAGACAAAATTGGTGATTATCTGGAAGTCAAAAAGTTCCAAATTTTGTATAATTGCAATCGTTTTCATCCACTGTTGCACGTCTGTTCACTCATTGGTACATGACTTGTGACATTTCTTAAAAGATTAGAGTACGAGATGGCGGGGGACAACAATTAATTTAATTAATATTTTTAATGAAATTTTTTTTTTTTTTGGATATAGTGTGTTTGTTTTAGGTTTTGAAATTAAGTAACAATAATAAAATGCTTGAAACATATTTAAAATTAATTTCAAGGCAATAATAAATAGTGAAAAAGTAAAATAACACCCACAAAATGTTTAAAGAAAACTTTCCCCATTTTAGCCGTGTCAAATGTGAAATAATTTTTAGATGTTTTTAGAGTACGGTGATGTGGTGCTACTTCCTCTGACATTCATTAGTAGGATCCACCATGAATGTAAGGAAGAAGCACCACCGTACTCCAAGAGCATCTAATAATTTTCCATGAATTATAATAGCACCCTGTTTAGTTACTCAAAAAAAGAAAAAAAAGACAGCATCCTGTTTCATTGGTCGTGGGGCAGTTGATAAGGAAGAGGAATTAGAGGTGGATCCATATCCTTGATTAAGGGGTAAACTATGATAGTGATAGGTTAGCAGCCTATCAAGAACAGGACATGGCCTATTTGCACATGTTTGAGTAGGCTTTTAAGATAAATTAAGAAGAATATATGTTACACACACAGATATATATATATATATATATAAAAAGAGAAACAACATTGAATATCTAACTTTAATGTGTTTTTTCACTAAAATTAGATGTGGTTTCTTGGCCTATATACAATTTATATGCAATTCAAATATAAGCAAAGATTCTGATGATTTGACTCTATTAAGAATTCGAAAATGTAAAGTATTTCAATTTTTATTAGCTTGTGAGGTCTCTTGATGTCATATTATATTAGGAACTTAGGATCAAATCTCACCTTCAGCAACAAATGGAGAGTTTTCCTCTTGCTATATAGGTTATAGGTCAATGGATCTCTTATAAACCAAAGAAAGAAAAAAGCCTTTCCCTTCTTTAATTTGAATTCTAAAGGCACAAAGGGATTTTAAGAGTTCTCCTCTTGCTTCAAATATCACTAATTATCCTAAAAGGTTTAACTATTAGGAAACTGTAAATTTAATCATTTAACCATTGTTCTAAGACTACCCTTGTTACAAAACTCTGTTGTCAAGACTCAGGGCTGAGTATCACAGACCAACCTTATCTCTAATAATATTTCTATGACTCTCCTATGAGGAAGAAATTATGGGTACTTTATCTGTTGTTCAAATTTTGACGGTATTATTCTGATTTCAAGAGGTGCAGTGCTATGTGTTGTCTAGTAAAATGTATGTTCTTGTATAGGAATTGGTGGAATGGGAACACAAGAGCAAAGTAGAGGGCAAAATGCATGCCTGTGGGCATGATGCACATGTAGCTATGCTCCTGGGTGCTGCAAAGATACTGCAAGAACTGAGACACAAGTTACAGGTCTTGTGGACTGTGGACACATCTCTAATTTCTTAATTTTAGTATATTTCTATGTGTTCCTCTCATTTACATAATCACATTTGAATGTAGGGTACTGTTTTTCTTATATTTCAACCTGCTGAAGAGCGTGGGGAAGGTGCAAAAGACATGATCAAAGAAGGGTGCTTGAAAATGTAGAGGCCATTTTTGGGTTGCACTTGGTGCAAAGGTACCCCGTTGGTGTTGTTGCATCACGACCGGGAGAATTTCTGGCTGGGTGTGGCAGCTTTAAAGCAAAGATCAGTGGGAAAGGTGGTCACGCGGCAATTCCACAACAGTCCATTGATCCAATTTTGGCTGTATCAACGTCAGTAATTAGCTTGCAAAATATTGTGTCAAGGGAGATAGACCCCTTAGATTCTCAGGTACTAATAGTAATTTTATAGTCTGAGCCCCCATGAAATGAATTGGTCGTTTGGTTTACACTTTAATCTACAATGGGGTTGAGTTTTCATACATTTTATTACAAAAAATGTAATATACTGTAGGTGGTTTCTGTTGCCATAATCCAAGGAGGGACAGCATTTAACATCATCCCAGAGTCTGCCACAATAGCTGGGACTTTTAGGGCTTTCAGCAAGAAAAGCTTCCTTTCTCTCAGGGAAAGAATAGAAGAGGTAACTCACCTACCTACTTTGCAGTTTGTACCTTTATAGGCCACAGCCTCATGGATATGTTTTCTTGTTTTCTCAAAATTGATTGGTGTGATAGTTAATATGCACAGCATTGTTAGGTTTTTGCATTTTATGAAACAATATAACTGGGAGACAATTTTTCACAATTTCCTACACAACGGCTGAAATGGTATGTGGTGATTGGTGCTAATAAAAATATTGTCGATGATAAACTCATGTAAAAGTGAAATTGCTTTAATCACAACTTGCTGTGTCAATAGCTGTCAAAAAAATTGTGGAAGATTTGGTATTCCGAAAATTACTCTTGTGAAGATCCAAGAAAAACCAAATGTATATATAGGTCAGTCACTTGATAGAAGGCTACATATTAACTCAAATGGGTACTAGAAGTATGAAGATAGGACATTTTTGCCTATGATTATTTTTGAGTTTGATTTCTTTTTGCCAGGTTATAAAAGGGCAGGCGGCAGTACATCGTTGCTCTGCTGAGATTGATTTCTCAGGAAAGGAACATCCCACAATTCCCCCAACTATAAATGATGAGAAAATTTATGAACATGTACGCCTTGTCTCAAGTGAGATAGTAGGAGAAGAAAACACAAAATTAGCTCCTTCCTTCATGGGGAGTGAGGATTTCGCTTTCTACTTGGATAAGGTACCTGGATCATTCCTATTTTTAGGCATAGAAAATGAAAAGATTGGAGCTGCATATCCTCCACATAGCCCTTACTTTTTCATTGACGAGAATGTGCTTCCCATCGGAGCAGCAATGCATGCAGCATTTGCACATTCATACCTTTCAGATTTGACAAGAAAGCTGCATTCTCCTTTCTAATAATAAGGTCCTATAGACATTTTTTTTTCTTCACATTCTTCTTCAAATGATTCCTTTTAGGTGGTATATTACAACTAATCATGCTCTTTTTTAGCTTTATTTACTGCCATAAAAAATTTATTTAAAAAAAAAAACACTGCTATTGAAATATTGTTGGTTCTTATCCAAATGTAACATTTTGGACATGGGGGTCCATAGAGAATGTTGAAGGCGCCCAAATCCAACTACCTAAACTATACATACCTTGTTGATGAGTGAATAGTGATACCGTAGTATTCCATTTTGGCTGTTGGGCATCCCCAGAAATAAAAGTTCCAATTTTTGACTATTGAGAATTCTTATTAAGTAGCATATTTTTATTATAAGATCATCAACAACAAAAAGCATAACATACACAGATCCCACCAAATTTTATGCTTCACAAAAGGAAAGAAGGAACTGAGAAGATTATTGCAAGTGAAATGCCAAGTATACAAACACCAAAAACCAAAGCACAAGTAAAAAAAACAAGGGATCAAATATTTAGCTCAGAAATGGAGCAATGAAAGCAAGTAGTCCAATCACCATGGATGAATATGGGAGGTTGCTTGTAGAGCCACTTGGGGGAGGAGCAGGAGGAGCTGACATGGACGTTCCAGGAGGCATGACCATTTCATCGGCCATGTTTCCGGTCATGCTCACACTTCCCGCATGCTTCCCCCAGTTCCCTGTGCAGCAACGACCATAACCAAAACTGCAAAGCAAGCAACAAAAATTGCTACTGTGGAATGAGAAGCCATATTATTAATTTATAGTACTTTTGATGATGAACTGGTGTTTTTGGTCTGATAATTTGTTGCTTCCAACTTCCATAGAATGTATAGCCTTATATATGAACGGCTACCTAGGCCAGTTGGCCATTTGGTTTGTCATGGCCAAGAAATGTACTAGTGGTCAATTTCACTTTGTGATGCAATGGGCGTTGAGATCTATTCTATTTTCTTTGTTTATATATTTTTAATAGAAAAAGGTGGATATACTTGGACTTGGGATTTTTTAGAAAATAACTACAAAACCCAAACAATATTATTAGTTAGACAACGTTTCAAACATATTGCATTTCTAACAATTCGACTTTAGAGGAGTCGATTTTACTGTTCATATCGCCTATATTTTGTGCCACGTAGTTAAATAAATCGACTTCAGTGAAGTCTACATGTTTGTGTAGAAATCGACTCCACCGGAGTCGTTTTCTATACAAAGAAATCGACTCCACTGGAGTCGTTTTCTATACATAGAAAACGACTCCAGTGGAGTCGAATTCTTTGTATAGAAATTCAAACTAAATTCCTACTGAATCAAGCTCGTGCCTTCTTCCCTTTCCTTTTTTTTCCCCAAAATGCTGCCTGGTTTCTCCACTTCCAAGCCCCAAAAACCCATGAAAAAATCAAATCCAAAACAAATCAAACCCAAGTTTCGTGTAGCCTTTTCCTCCACCGATCCGATCCGATCCGATTTTTTCGTGTAGCCTTTTCCTCCACCGATCCGATCCGATCCGATTTTTTCGTGTAGCCTTTTCTTCGTTTGCTGGGTTGCGCCTGGGTTCGTCGTTTGCTCGTCGGGGTTTGGTCAGAATCGGCGCCTGGGTTCGTCGTTTGCTCGTCGGTGTTGGGGTTTCGTCGGGGTTTGGTCAGAACCGGCGCCTGGGTTCGTCGTTTGCTCGTCGGTGTTGGGGCTCGTCGGGGTTTGGTCAGAATCGGCGCCTGGATTCGTCANACGGTGTATACAACCATTTATTAGTCTGATATAGTTGTAATGGATGAATTTAGGAAGAATTCTCCTCAAATATTGTACTTTCCAATTGCATTTATCCAAGTAATTAGTTTCATTCTTCTAAGTGAGAACTGCAGATCCGAACCCACTACAAAGCAAAATTCAAAAAACTTAGTAAAACATGGTATGTACAGAAGAGATGGATCCTTTACTTTGGTCTTCTCGACGGGCTAGCAACATATATACATAGGTTTCTACAAAGTCCAAGTATATCCACCTTTTTCTATTAAAAATATATAAACAAAGAAAATAGAATCGATCTCAACGCCCATTGCATCACAAAGTGAAATTGACCACTAGTACATTTCTTGGCCATGACAAACCAAATGGCCAACTGGCCTAGGTAGCCGTTCATATATAAGGCTATACATTCTATGGAAGTTGGAAGCAACAAATTATCAGACCAAAAACACCAGTTCATCATCAAAAGTACTATAAATTAATAATATGGCTTCTCATTCCACAGTAGCAATTTTTGTTGCTTGCTTTGCAGTTTTGGTTATGGTCGTTGCTGCACAGGGAACTGGGGGAAGCATGCCGGGAAGTGTGAGCATGACCGGAAACATGGCCGATGAAATGGTCATGCCTCCTGGAACGTCCATGTCAGCTCCTCCTGCTCCTCCCCCAAGTGGCTCTACAAGCAACCTCCCATATTCATCCATGGTGATTGGACTACTTGCTTTCATTGCTCCATTTCTGAGCTAAATATTTGATCCCTTGTTTTTTTTACTTGTGCTTTGGTTTTTGGTGTTTGTATACTTGGCATTTCACTTGCAATAATCTTCTCAGTTCCTTCTTTCCTTTTGTGAAGCATAAAATTTGGTGGGATCTGTGTATGTTATGCTTTTTGTTGTTGATGATCTTATAATAAAAATATGCTACTTAATAAGAATTCTCAATAGTCAAAAATTGGAACTTTTATTTCTGGGGATGCCCAACAGCCAAAATGGAATACTACGGTATCACTATTCACTCATCAACAAGGTATGTATAGTTTAGGTAGTTGGATTTGGGCGCCTTCAACATTCTCTATGGACCCCCATGTCCAAAATGTTACATTTGGATAAGAACCAACAATATTTCAATAGCAGTGTTTTTTTTTTTAAATAAATTTTTTATGGCAGTAAATAAAGCTAAAAAAGAGCATGATTAGTTGTAATATACCACCTAAAAGGAATCATTTGAAGAAGAATGTGAAGAAAAAAAAATGTCTATAGGACCTTATTATTAGAAAGGAGAATGCAGCTTTCTTGTCAAATCTGAAAGGTATGAATGTGCAAATGCTGCATGCATTGCTGCTCCGATGGGAAGCACATTCTCGTCAATGAAAAAGTAAGGGCTATGTGGAGGATATGCAGCTCCAATCTTTTCATTTTCTATGCCTAAAAATAGGAATGATCCAGGTACCTTATCCAAGTAGAAAGCGAAATCCTCACTCCCCATGAAGGAAGGAGCTAATTTTGTGTTTTCTTCTCCTACTATCTCACTTGAGACAAGGCGTACATGTTCATAAATTTTCTCATCATTTATAGTTGGGGGAATTGTGGGATGTTCCTTTCCTGAGAAATCAATCTCAGCAGAGCAACGATGTACTGCCGCCTGCCCTTTTATAACCTGGCAAAAAGAAATCAAACTCAAAAATAATCATAGGCAAAAATGTCCTATCTTCATACTTCTAGTACCCATTTGAGTTAATATGTAGCCTTCTATCAAGGGACTGACCTATATATACATTTGGTTTTTCTTGGATCTTCACAAGAGTAATTTTCGGAATACCAAATCTTCCACAATTTTTTTGACAGCTATTGACACAGCAAGTTGTGATTAAAGCAATTTCACTTTTACATGAGTTTATCATCGACAATATTTTTATTAGCACCAATCACCACATACCATTTCAGCCGTTGTGTAGGAAATTGTGAAAAATTGTCTCCCAGTTATATTGTTTCATAAAATGCAAAAACCTAACAATGCTGTGCATATTAACTATCACACCAATCAATTTTGAGAAAACAAGAAAACATATCCATGAGGCTGTGGCCTATAAAGGTACAAACTGCAAAGTAGGTAGGTGAGTTACCTCTTCTATTCTTTCCCTGAGAGAAAGGAAGCTTTTCTTGCTGAAAGCCCTAAAAGTCCCAGCTATTGTGGCAGACTCTGGGATGATGTTAAATGCTGTCCCTCCTTGGATTATGGCAACAGAAACCACCTACAGTATATTACATTTTTTGTAATAAAATGTATGAAAACTCAACCCCATTGTAGATTAAAGTGTAAACCAAACGACCAATTCATTTCATGGGGGCTCAGACTATAAAATTACTATTAGTACCTGAGAATCTAAGGGGTCTATCTCCCTTGACACAATATTTTGCAAGCTAATTACTGACGTTGATACAGCCAAAATTGGATCAATGGACTGTTGTGGAATTGCCGCGTGACCACCTTTCCCACTGATCTTTGCTTTAAAGCTGCCACACCCAGCCAGAAATTCTCCCGGTCGTGATGCAACAACACCAACGGGGTACCTTTGCACCAAGTGCAACCCAAAAATGGCCTCTACATTTTCAAGCACCCCTTCTTTGATCATGTCTTTTGCACCTTCCCCACGCTCTTCAGCAGGTTGAAATATAAGAAAAACAGTACCCTACATTCAAATGTGATTATGTAAATGAGAGGAACACATAGAAATATACTAAAATTAAGAAATTAGAGATGTGTCCACAGTCCACAAGACCTGTAACTTGTGTCTCAGTTCTTGCAGTATCTTTGCAGCACCCAGGAGCATAGCTACATGTGCATCATGCCCACAGGCATGCATTTTGCCCTCTACTTTGCTCTTGTGTTCCCATTCCACCAATTCCTATACAAGAACATACATTTTACTAGACAACACATAGCACTGCACCTCTTGAAATCAGAATAATACCGTCAAAATTTGAACAACAGATAAAGTACCCATAATTTCTTCCTCATAGGAGAGTCATAGAAATATTATTAGAGATAAGGTTGGTCTGTGATACTCAGCCCTGAGTCTTGACAACAGAGTTTTGTAACAAGGGTAGTCTTAGAACAATGGTTAAATGATTAAATTTACAGTTTCCTAATAGTTAAACCTTTTAGGATAATTAGTGATATTTGAAGCAAGAGGAGAACTCTTAAAATCCCTTTGTGCCTTTAGAATTCAAATTAAAGAAGGGAAAGGCTTTTTTCTTTCTTTGGTTTATAAGAGATCCATTGACCTATAACCTATATAGCAAGAGGAAAACTCTCCCATTTGTTGCTGAAGGTGAGATTTGATCCTAAGTTCCTAATATAATATGACATCAAGAGACCTCACAAGCTAATAAAAATTGAAATACTTTACATTTTCGAATTCTTAATAGAGTCAAATCATCAGAATCTTTGCTTATATTTGAATTGCATATAAAATTGTATATAGGCCAAGAAACCACATCTAATTTTAGTGAAAAAACACATTAAAGTTAGATATTCAATGTTGTTTCCTCTTTTATATATATATATATATATATCTGTGTGTGTAACATATATTCTTCTTAATTTATCTTAAAAGCCTACTCAAACATGTGCAAATAGGCCATGTCCTGTTCTTGATAGGCTGCTAACCTATCACTATCATAGTTTACCCCTTAATCAAGGATATGGATCCACCTCTAATTCCTCTTCCTTATCAACTGCCCCACGACCAATGAAACAGGATGCTGTCTTTTTTTTCTTTTTTTGAGTAACTAAACAGGGTGCTATTATAATTCATGGAAAATTATTAGATGCTCTTGGAGTACGGTGGTGCTTCTTCCTTACATTCATGGTGGATCCTACTAATGAATGTCAGAGGAAGTAGCACCACATCACCGTACTCTAAAAACATCTAAAAATTATTTCACATTTGACACGGCTAAAATGGGGAAAGTTTTCTTTAAACATTTTGTGGGTGTTATTTTACTTTTTCACTATTTATTATTGCCTTGAAATTAATTTTAAATATGTTTCAAGCATTTTATTATTGTTACTTAATTTCAAAACCTAAAACAAACACACTATATCCAAAAAAAAAAAAATTATTCATTAAAAATATTAATTAAATTAATTGTTGTCCCCCGCCATCTCGTACTCTAATCTTTTAAGAAATGTCACAAGTCATGTACCAATGAGTGAACAGACGTGCAACAGTGGATGAAAACGATTGCAATTATACAAAATTTGGAACTTTTTGACTTCCAGATAATCACCAATTTTGTCTGATTGACAAAACACATTAGTTGACACTACCGCAAAGCACACGGTACAATTAATTATGTCTTATTTCCCTATGTCAAACCACCACCCTACATTTTCAAAATTTTTTTTTTTGGCTTGTACCCAAGAATCTGAAATTTTTGGCCCTTAATGTTGCTTCATGAGCATCCTTTTGTAATTGGGACGAGCCTTTAACCATCTCCAACTTCTCTGCTTGAGTTTTCTGCTCGGACGATAGAGATGGTTTAAGGCCCTCTTTCTTCTTAATGCATGTATTCTTAATTATAAATATTCAGCAGCAGAGAAAATTATTAATAGAAAAGGTAAGGAAAACGAAGTACATATTTACTCTTACAGAGTACTAGAAACCAAAAAGTAAATCATGTCTTTGTGTCCAACTCAAGAATTATAAAAAAAAAAAAAATAACACAAATAGAAAGAAAAAAAAAGAAACCAAAACAGCACAGTTTACTAAAAACAATCTGACCTGAATTGGCAAAGCATCCATATCTGCTCTAAGAGCAACAAAGGGTGGAGAACCAGACCCAATGGTAGCTACTACGCCTGTATGTGCCACGGGCCACCGGTACTTAACACCGAGCTTATCAAGCTCACGCCTAATGACCTCACTTGTCTTGAATTCTTCATATGCAAGTTCTGGGTGCTCATGAATTTCTCTCCTCACCTTCTTCATCCAATCTACTGTGTTGGCATCATTAGCCAACCCAAGTATGTGGTCTCTTAAGGAAGAGTTTTGATAAGTTGTATGAGAATTCAAGCTATTTTTATGGCTATCAGCTTGGAAGTTCAAAGAAAAGCTCAGGGGTATGGCAATGGAGATTAGGAATATGAGCTGCAGAAAGTCCATGTGGCTTAGCTGAGGACAAAACATTTTTCTCATTTTTTGGGCTTAAGCGGTTATAGTTGTGGATGATTGTTAAGAGAAATAGGAACTATTTATAGTTTCATAAGACAGTAAGGTTGTAATCCAATTACCTTCCAATGTGCTAAGTGCTAACAGCTTTGACCGTGTGTCCAACAATTTTTTACAAAAACATTCAAAATTCAAATCTTTTACTTTTATTATAACCATTAAATTTATTGAAGAAAAAAAAATTATAATACACTTAAATTCTCACAATTTTTTCTGCAACTATTCGTATAAAGTTGAAAATTTATGTAAAATTTTCGGCGAGCCTAGACTTATTGATAATAGAATTTTATTAACGTATGCCTTTAAAACATATGTTAATAAACTATTTAAGGAAATGTTTTATGGAAAAGTGAAAAAAAAAATTAACTTTTTTGATAATCATTTCAATTTTTTATAAAAAAATTCTTAAAATGAATAGTTAATTTACATTAACTAGACCCTTGATAAAATATAAAATTGAAAAAGACAAAAAAAAAAAATTTAAAAATTAATCTTCATTCCTCTTTCTTCTCTCTTAAGGTTGAATTTTAAATATTTTAAAATAAAAAGGTTGAATTTTAGTATAACAGTTAATAGATGGAGGAAAAATATGTTAAGTGTGTGATATGAGGACAATACAGTTACAGCTCATGCATCACATGACAAAAATATATCTTAACAAATAACCACTTTGATTTTATCCCGTGACTAATCTTTAATTTAGATTTACATTGTTTGGCTCTATGATCTTGTCAAATCAATAAAGTCATGTTTGTCCTATCAAAAAATTAAAAATTAAAAAAATTAAAGTCAAGTTTGATGTGTATTTTGTAACCTGTTCAACCCAGATAAGTTTTGTAAAACAATATATGAGTTATGCAACCCAAACATGATTTTATATATATATATATATATATATGAGTTTTTCATGTATTTTTAAATTATTTATAGGTGATGTGTCAACTGTCAAGCTTTGTAATTTAGTGGTATTTTCCGGTTCTACCTAGGGGAGAGTCTGATATAAAATTATAAATCCTTCTCCTCTACTTGTTGTAAGGGGAAAATTTTACAAAACAGAAAAAGTAATAAATCACTATGTTAAGGAAATAAATCACCATGTTTAGCATTTTTAGTAATAATTTGACATTTTGGTCTTTCAAAAAAAATCACAATATTAAGGAAATAAATACAAGATCTTCCATAATCTATTTGTGATTAATCCTTAATCATATCTCTTGATATATATGAAATTATTACAAGGAAAATTATTAAACTTTCATTAATGGTTTAAATTGTGAAATTACTATGAATATTACAAACTTCATTATATTACTCTTACAAACAGATTTGCCAATTTTTAAACACAACAAAAAAGTAGTTAAGAATTTATTTATTTTATTATTGATATGATACCAATCACAATCATTCTCATATTAGTTATAACTTATAAGCACTTTCATCAACCAAAAAAAAAAAAAAAACTTATAAGCACTTCGTTAAAAGTGTTAGTAACTTTTGCATTTTATTTTCATTTCAAATTATTTGACATTTTTCTTCTTGAAAATGTATTGTTTATATTTCTTTTAATTTGTGTTGAGTTATATAAATATATACCAAATATTCTGTTATAATTAATTGTATCAAATAACTTTATATATGTATACACACACTATATAAAAGGTCGTTAAGAAATTGTGAATTTAATAATTTAACCATAATTCTAACACTCTTGAGGTAGATTGGAGATATGAATTGAAATCGGAATCTCTTAATTACTCTAACGCTATGATAAATCACCAATTGTTCTAAAAGCTTAAACTGTCAAAAAATAGTTAATTTAATCGCTTAACTATAATTCTAACATGACTTATAGTGTTCTATTAATTCATAGTGATTTTTTAGGATCAATTCATATTAAAATGATTAGATTGGATTTTTCCATATATCTCATTAACATTTAAACAAACCTTAATCATAATTGTTTTGGTGTATATGAATATTATGAATTACATGACAAATTCAATCCACTCATTTCAAGAGTAGGATTATTTTTTTCTCAAGTGAAATGGAGAGAGTCTATTTTGTTGTTAAAATTTTATTTCTTATATCAAATAATATACATGGAATCGTGTCATTTAAACTTTTAAAAGCTTGATCTCTACCCATAAAATTGATCAATTTGAAATGTAATCGATCATTATTCCTCATTTTACAATTAATGGATAAGATTTTTAAAACTTCACAATTAAGGAGCTAAGAATCCTAGAAAAATCTTAACCCATGACTTGCCATGTACGTATTCATTTGAACATTTATTGACTTTATACATTTACAAAACTATAATTTGTCTTGCACAAAGAAAATTCAATTTTTTCCCCTTACAACCAAGGGGGGGGGGGGGGGGTGTTGAAGAATTAGCTCACTCGTTTGTGTGAGAATTGGGCAATATTATTGAACCACAAGACTTTAAAAATTAAAATTAAAATTATATTACGTATTTATATGTCTATATCTTTTATTGTGGATATTTATATAATTGTGGGCTTTCTCAAAAATAGTTCAAATTTGGGTTTAATAGATATGCTTCAAAGGCCATTTAGAGCATCTCCAATAGTTTAGGTAAAAGTAAAATAATCTTTATAATAGAAAATGAGACCCAAAAAATGGTCTCCAATGGATTCTCTAATTCATGATTTTTTTTTTGTCTCATGAACAGTAGCTCATCAAATCCGATGGGCTACTATACATTAGCAAAAGAATAAAATTAAATAAAAAAATTAGCAAAGAAAGGAGTGGGAATGAGGGTATGGGAATATGTGTGTTAAAAAATGAATAAATAATATTTAAATGAAATAAAGAAAGAATAGAGAATCTATTAGAATATGTATTTTAAAATATAGGTGGGTAAAAGGTAAATGTTACTGTTCACTGTCCAAACAGTACAAAAATATAGAAAAGTTGCTTGAGATGCTCTTATCTCATAGCACTTAAGCATAAAAATCAAAATCCTCCAATAAATGGAATGTCCTTTGGATTCTGTATAATGATGGGTCATCAATATCATCACCGTTTATAACTTTCATTTTGTGCTGCTCAGCTGCATCCGGAGCAATGCTCCATGAAGCAGAATATTATAAGAAGAGCATGGTCACAACTCGTCACGTGTCAAGTTATAAGTGGTGAAGGAGTGGACTTACATGAACCCACCATTTTTTCTTCACCACTCACAACTTTTCACGTAACAAATTGTAGCAAAAATTGTGTAATTGTTTGTAGTGTAACATATTTTATATAGGGAAATGTTAACGAGTGCCGTTAAAAAAGATATCGATATGATCTCCATGATTAACTAATCATTGATGAATGCGGTGATGGTCCAAACATCTTAGATGAAAGGTGAATCAATTACACTTGAGAAGTAAACATTTCTCACGCATCTAATGCATGATTCATTAATAAGTAGTGCTGTAGTGCCCAATCATTTACACTTGAGAAGTAAACATTGCTCACTAATATCACATGAAAAAAGAGAAACATGTGCGCCGAAATATAGGTTTCGGCAGGCACAAGTAAGTGTGTGTGAGGTTAAATTTTGGAACCATGTATACTAATTTAAAAGGACAAATACTTTAAATTAGTGGCCTTAATTAGGCCTATTCCTACCCCTACGTGAGACTAAAGTATCCAATACAAGATATTTTACCATCTTCTTATTTCTCTCTCACTTCTTTTCTATAAAACAAATTGATTAGTTTTATTATTTATATACTAGTTTCTAAGCACAGGCTCACACGCGCACTCGAAAATTCTTCTTTTTTTTGTGTAAAAGTTAATAATTTACATTTATTATAATTTAGAATTTAGATTTTTTTTTTTCAAACAAATAAAAAATATAAACTTTAGAGATATCAAATAAGTAGTATCTACAATTTCTTTTTTTGAATGTGAAGGGAAAAAAATCCTAAATTTTAGGATTCTTTTTTTTTGAATTCAAAATGAAATTTGTTAGTTGATATTTATAATTTTATTTCTGAATGAAATTACCCCTCATTAATGAGGGTATTTTTGAATTACATAAAAGTCTAGTTGAAAGAGGTAAATTCTTTTATATATAGTATAAATAATTTACTTTTCAGCATTAGATATTTGTTTTTAAGCTAAAGGTTAACATAATTTGTACTTAAAAAACTATTTATTAGGTTTTACTACCGGCATTCATTAAAAACCCATTTTAAGAAACTTTTTTGTGAAGAAAAAAAAAAAAAAAAAGTGGCTAACTTTTTTAATAAATTTTTTTAATTTTTCATCAAATATTTTCTGAAATTGGTGATTAATGAATACCCAGACTCTATTGAATCCTATTTAAATTGTGTATCACTATAAGTGCTTCTTAATTTACCTCATTTTTATTGATTTGGTAAACTAGTCATGGGGCATTGGATGGTGGCCAATGTGAATTACATCACCATAGCGTATTATTTTTATTATTCTTTTGAGAAGTCACCATAGCGTATTATTGCTTTGTGGGTCATGATGGATTAATTTTAGTGGGTGATGCAATGTGAAAAGCATGCAATGCGTGGAGAATAAAATGTTATCCTTAAAAATTGCACGGAATGACCATGCACGATGCATATACAGTCCAAAAGAAAGTAGGCCATATTGTGTTTTGAGCAATTTGAGTGGTCCTCTTCACTTGCATGTGAAATCTGTAGGTACATCCTACCTAACTGTACACCAACTAGGCCCAAAAGATTATGGGCCGTCACATCACAGTTCTTTTTTTTTCTTTTTTTTTTTGGCATTAGTTGGAGAATTTGAACTTTAATTAACAACTTAGCCTTGGATTTTTAAAAAAACAAAAAAATTTAATTAATTGTTTCAATAAATGAGAAGGGGAATTCAAACTTTGATTTGCCTCATAAAAAAGATAAGACGGTATCACCAAGTTAGGAGACTTTTGACAATTTAACAATGTCTTGTTGGAGTAAAAAACTCAAATATAATGTTTATACCACATGTATGCACTAGCTACTAATTAATTGGTTTTTGTTAAATTACTAATTGTCCCAAAAGTTTAAACTATTGGGTTATAAATTTAATCATTTAATCACATTTTTTTAACACTCCCTCTTATGTGTGGGCCAAAACTACCTTTTGGGACAATTAGTATTTTAACAATTTTGAATTATGGTTTCTTGTGCTGTTAGGAAAGTTAAATTAGTTTTGGACAATACTACTATGTTAGTTAATGTTAGGAATGTATATATGCGCACTCTTTGCCTTAAATATTTTTTTAAAAATAGTGTCAGCAAATAAAAATAAAGTTTTTTCGGCATGGCCAATTGAATTCTTGGAGGATTCAAGCATAACTTTTGAGGGTCTAGGCTTTAAAAACATGTAAATATATTTATCATTATAATTTTAAAAACTTGGTGGCCATGGATCCCTTGCCCCAATAAATTGGTACTTAAAAAAACAATGGCTTCAAACCACCAAAACAAACAAATTCTTAAATCAGTTTTAATTGTTATATAGGGGTGATGAGGTAGCCCATGCCCCAATGACATGAAGCTTGGGACTAACTGAAGTTATCAACAATGGTATATCATTTTTATTCGAACAAGGCAACACTAAGGGAGATTGTCCGACCGGCCTCACCACATCATCAAATCTCTCACTTAAAAAGAAGCATCGATCATGTAGAATAGTCATCTTTGCATTTATTACACCCCAACAACCTCTCTCTCTCTCTCTCTCTCCAGAGTGAATCAAATCATTGACCTGCCCCCACTATCCTCTATATGACACTAGACCAGAATGATAGGAATCAAATGAACCAAAAAAATTCAAATTTGGGACTCTATTTTGTAGAAGTGGGAGATAATTCTCCTCAATGTAAAAAAACCATTACAAGGAGGTATGATTTTTTTCTATCCACAAAAACATACTTTCATCCCTAAAAATACTCATACTCTACTGACTTTACTATGATCGTTTTCACAACTTGTTGAAGTAGTCAATTGTGAATGGTAGAAGAAGAAGAAAAAAAAAAAAAAAAAAATCAATGGTATATCATTTTTATTCGAACAAGGCAACACTAAGGGAGATTGTCCGACCGGCCTCACCACATCATCAAATCTCTCACTTAAAAAGAAGCATCGATCATGTAGAATAGTCATCTTTGCATTTATTACACCCCAACAACCTCTCTCTCTCTCTCTCTCTCCAGAGTGAATCAAATCATTGACCTGCCCCCACTATCCTCTATATGACACTAGACCAGAATGATAGGAATCAAATGAACCAAAAAAATTCAAATTTGGGACTCTATTTTGTAGAAGTGGGAGATAATTCTCCTCAATGTAAAAAAACCATTACAAGGAGGTATGATTTTTTTCTATCCACAAAAACATACTTTCATCCCTAAAAATACTCATACTCTACTGACTTTACTATGATCGTTTTCACAACTTGTTGAAGTAGTCAATTGTGAATGGTAGAAGAAGAAGAAAAAAAAAAAAAAAAAAAGAGCTATGAATCCATATAAAATGTGATAAGTAAAAAGTGTCTACCACTCACAGTCAATCACTTCGATATATTATGAAATTGAGAATAGTGAAATGTAACATGTCGGAAATTAATTCAAATAAAATACTCTAAATTATCAGTCCGTACATGGGGATGGTTTTCATGCAGGGAAATATTATTACTCTAGAGAAAGCAGCATCTCTCATTTATACGTATGGTCAACATATGAAAAAGACTTGAAAGTGTTTGGCAGTAAAGGGTTTGAAAACGTAGTGCCAAATTTTCAAATCAATTATTTGAGGTTATAATAATAATACTAAATCAAAAGTTGTGGTACCAAATGTGGGATGTTTACAAGAAAGAAACGACAAAATGTAAAAGGATCTATTGAGGTATTGGTCAATTTTCAAAACTGTTACTTTATATATATATATATATATATATAATTTCATAGATACAATTGAGGATTGATCCTAAGCTTTAAAAAATGATAAAATTAACCACTCTATCTCAGTTTTGTTAATTTTGATTGACTAAAAACTAAGGGTCATCAATGGGTTGGGTTGGTCTGCCCAGCCCGTTTTACTTGGTCCAAGGACATAATAGGCTGGGTATAGTGGGCTATTAACTAGTTAATGAGCCGGGTCGAGATGGGCCGAAAGAGAAAATCTCAACTCATGACCCTACTCATGAGCAATGTTCATTTTGTCTTTAACGGGCTAGGCTGCTGAGTTAGGCCTAATGGACTACTCATGAACTTGTGTTAGCATATTATTTTATTATTTTTATAAGGAAATAATCAATTTTTTTTTATAAGGGAATAATCAATTTATTTTGTTAAAAAGAAAGAATCAAATAATTTAATACTTAATTACAAATTTTTTTTTACGATCAAATCTATCTAATTTTTTGTTTTGTTAATGGAAACCTATCTATTTTTTTTTTATTAAGTCTTTAAATGGTTTTTTATTTTTATCTTTAATTAAAAAAAATGTCAAATAGTTAATTTAAAGTTGCTAGACTACTAGAAAATTATATATTTGGTAAACTAAATTTAGTACAATCACTTTAAGTATCTTAGTGGTTAGGAGAGTTGTCTTAAAAACTTCTTCTATAACGTCTCAAGATCATCTTTCATACACCTCCTACATATTTTTGTTATAAATTATGAGTTATTGGACTAGGCAGTGGATTGGACCAACGGGCTAGGCTACTAGGCTAGCCCACTGGGTGCCCATAGGCATAAAAACTAGCTCACAACCTGACCCACTGGGCTAGTGGGCTACTCATGGGTCTCAATAACACCGAGCCGGGTCACTCATTAGCCTGGTGGGTCATTGGGCTTCTGGGTTGAGCCGTGGGCTATGGGCAATTTGGTAATGATGACTAAAAACATTAAATGAAATAAAAAATTAGTTTCAAAATTTAAAAAACCATATTAAATGTTTATTTTTTTAAAACTTTTAATATTTTCCATTTCCATTAAAACAAAAATGGCAAAAAAATAACATAAGAAAATTCATAATAATAATTTAACTTGAACCTTAATAAAAAATTTATTAAGGTTAAAAATTAACCTTAATAAAAAAAATTAAAAATAGGCCTTAATAAAAAAATTTATTAAATGCATATATATATATATATATAAAGTTTAATATTTTCCATTTCCATTAAAACAAAAATGGCTAAAAAAATTACATAAGAAAATTCATAATAATAATTTAATTTGAACTAGGACCTTTTACTCTGATACTATGTTAAATTACCGATTGTCCTAAAATGTTAAGTTATTAGGAGATGGTGAATTTATACATTTAATCTAACAAATCAAGTATTTAATATAACATGATTGGATCCAAATGCATTCTAGGTGCTGCAAAAATTACCTTTATTGTTATGCTCACCAAATATGTTTGTCAAAAAAAGTGCTGTAAAGACTTGAGAGTGTAGCCCAAGTAATGGTGCTCGAGTAATGGTGTTAGAGCATTAGCATTTATGGAGCTAAATTTTTTAGCTTTTAGTTTCTTAAAAACTTAGTTTATTTATTTTAACACACCACTCTGTAACTGTAAGGACTCAAAAAAAAAAAAAAAAGCCCAAAGCCCACTTAGAATAGTGAAACCTAGATCTTCAAACTAAGCCCAAACAATGAATTTTTAAGAGAGTGGGCTTCTAATTTAGGTGCAATGCTGAGATAATCATGAGTCTAAGACTAATGGAACCAGAGTAACGAATAGGAGTGAATAGAACAACAACTCAATGTGAACTCTTCCTCGAGCGGATCCGAGGATAGACTTAGTATTGATAAGTAAGGTTGATATTTCTTTACAAGGTAATTTTCTATTCTCACACTTGTTTCTTTTTTCTTGGAAAATGTTCATCCCCTTTTTCTGTGGTGTCCTTTTCCTTATATAGTCACTTTCCTTGCATTTCAGCCCTCCATCTATACATCTCAAGGGAGAACTTTGGATGCTTGTCCCATCAAGAGCCTTCTGGAGGTGGTAGAAAAAGCTGTGAGCTGTGGAGCCACTATTTAAAAGTCATTTCCTTATTAATGCAGCTAACTAAGCTGGTGCAGAGCATTGAATGCGGAGGTGGGAGGTGTCTCATTTATGAAACTTTCTTCTCTCACCCCAGCATGTCTTGTACTTCCCTTTTGTTATCTACTTCCTTGTCCTTGGGTTTTTCGGGATGCCAGTTATCATTTGGCTCTTTAGTTCTCCTTGCGTAGGTGTAACCCTTGGGGTCTAATTGAGTTTATTTGCTTGGGTTGGCAGGTTTATCCTTGGACTAGTTACCCTAGTCCTCGGCCCTCCCACAATAACACACCCAACATCAATGGTTCTATTTTTTTAGCACTTCATTTAAATTTTTTTTTTATCATTTTTTATTCTTTCTTTATTCTTCATCTATTTCTCTCTCTTCCTCTCTGTCTCTCTCTCTCTTCCACCACAAGCCAACCCACCAAACCTTTCTTCCCCAATCAAAACTCACCACAAACCCACCAACCACACCACCATTGACCACAAACACATCACAAACCACCCCAATCAGAACCCATACCAACCGCCACAAGCCGACCTACCACACCCACAACCCACCACCACTACAACCCATGATGTGACCCACCACCACAAGCCGATCAACAATCCACCAAATCCACAACAACCCACATCCCGATCAACAACCCACCACCACCGCAACAATTGGCAACCCAATCCAAACACACCATTGTGACCAAAATCCACCAACAACCCAATCAACAAATCACCAATCCAACCATTGCCACAACCAAAACCAACACAACCTGACCATTGATATTAAAAACAAAGAGAGAGAGAGAGAGGCAAAGGACGAACCCTCCCTCACCGAAACCGACCGACCACCATGAACCCACACTGACCCACCACCACTACCATGAACCCAAACAATGATCTCAACGAACCCAAAGGCAAGAGTAAAGAGAAGAAAGACTTTGGTTTAGTCAAGAGAGAAAAAGGGAGGTGCTGGAGAGAAAAAGAGAGAAGGAAAAAAGAAAAAGAAAAAAGAGAAGACCAGAGAGAAAGAGGAAAAAAGAGAGAAAGAAAATGGTGTTTTTAACGAGAGAAGAGAGAGAAAGAATAAACAAATATTTTTTTATCCCTTTGTCGCTACAGTAGACCAGGGGCGGCTCCACTTGGAGCCCAGGGGGTTCAAATGAACCCCCTGAATTGAACCCAAAAAAAAAATTTATTATAATATTTTTTTTATTTTATTTTTCCTGTTTTGACATTTAAAATAAAAATTTGAACACCTTAACCTTAAGCACAATTGAAATAAACTTAAATATAATCATCTTGACAATATCTTGATCTTTTTAAACACAGAAAAATTTCAATAACAAATTAATTTGATCTAAAATCTGGGAAAAAATTTTAATTAGCCCAACAACAAAAGTAGAATTTGCTAATCTTAAACCTTAGAAAAAACTCATTTAGATCATAAGAAATTTTAGATAAATCAATCAAATGGAAAATTAGTAGATGAATGATTGCATGACCATATACATTGAAACAAATGTAGCTAGTAAGATTGATAATGAAGATATCAAGCAACAATTTCAAAATACAAAACATCATAAAAGGCAATTGTAAAACTTAATATATTAAATAATTTTTTCTTTTTTTGGTGATGTCAATATTTTTAATTTATCTTTTGTTTAAAATTTTGTATAATTTATATTTATTATTGAACCCCCTAGAAAATAATCCTAGAGTCGCCACTGTAGTAGACTGCCTCAAAGATGGCAGTTTACTATAGCAGGTTTGTTAAAATTTTTAACAATGGCACCATTGATGTAGCTTAGTTTTTTTTGTTTGTGCTGCTAAAAATAACAATTTGGCAATATATCTCCATCAATGCTAATGATCATGTTCTTGTATATGTTAATTCTATTCCTTACTGCCTTGACTATCTATCTTCAAGGAAAATGTTCTTTACTTGCAGATTATAATTATTATCTTTGTTCTATTATGACAATCTTGTCTTTGACCCAAAAATAAATAAATAAATAAAAAGATTAAGCACATTGATGGTTAAATTTACACATGAAGACTAAATCATCGTTAATTTTTTTTTAAATTAATTTGATGTTTTCCAAGTATTCAAATCCCCCTCCCATGTGTAACTAACAAATTATTAAAAATTTCCCCCAAAAAAAAAATTATTAAAAATAAATAAAGAAATTATCTTTTGGGAACTTGGTGATATGAAGAATTTATCAGATTTGAGAGATCTCCATTGATTACTTGTTTTTTTATGCAGTAACACGAAAAGAAAAGAATGTTACTATTTCTTAAGGTATTCAGACACCATTAATTGTAAGCTGTTAAGTTAAGCATATGCTTTTTATACCCATTGGCCATTGGCTTTATTTTTCCTTACGAAAAGACTGTTGTTACTAAAAGTTAAGAACGTCCTTTTGTAATTTATTACCCAGCGGCCAATTGCAATTTATAACTTTGTTTAATTTATTTTTCTTAAACATGTTGGAATATTGTCATATACCAGTTTGCTTTATTTCTTTTTTTTTTTTTTCGAGAATATTAAGTATTTATTAACACACACGGGAAGAGGAGATAAATTTTTTTAAAGAAACTTATAGTGGTATATCATCCTTTAATATTTTTGCCTCTAGGCTCTTACTGTAATTTTGTTATGGATATGACATAAACTCTCTCTCTCTCTCTCTCTCTCTCTCTCTCTCTCTCTCTATATATATATATACATACACATATATATAACTTTTTTTTTTAAACAAACACACACACAAGATAGAAGAAAAGAGGTTCTAATTTCTAACATAAAAACACACCACAAATTCATCATAATAACTTTTAAAGGAGGGTGGAGCAAGTTATATTACACACAATACACTCTCTTTCATAATATATATATATATATATATAATTTTGTGTGGGAATCTAATGATAACATAAGAAAGGTTTTTAGTTAAATTTCTTCATCCCTCTCTCAAACCCTCCAAAATTTTTGTAGTTAAATGTTATGATTAGAGTTTGAGAATGTTGCAAATTGAAATTGTAAAAAATAGATTTTGGGCATTTTGATCTGGGGGCTTGTGGCATTTTAAAATGGAAAATTTACATGCATTTTGAATTCCTTTCAAGTTTGTGGAATGCTAGCGGGGGTGCCCTATGATCAGACCCAAAAGGATGAGTCACAATAGTTGCCCCTGCCCCTCCTTTAATTATTTGATCCAAAAAAAAAAAAAAAAAAAGTCTGTGGAATGGCTCAGTGTGATATATCTCAGTTTTAGACATTCTAGTTAGTTTAATAATAAGCTTTTCCATTCTTGTTCATCTTGGATTTTTGGATGTCTTAATTTCAGAAACTACAAGTTGTGTGACTTTTGAAACTTTCTTTAGATTACTAATAAGATTGTATTTGTATATTCATGCTTTGTAATGATGGAAGGTATATAGTATATTTAGAATCTAAATGCACATACTTAATTGTGGAAAGAACGCTGAGAATTTCTATCAATTGTGATTATGAGACTTTGCTACTATCTTTGAAGAACTTGTCAATGCATATTTGTGAGCCATTTACAGTCAAGTAAAGAATATTCCCCTAAAATGGATGTGCTATGGTACCCCACAATATGTAGTTGGATTTGATCCAACTTTAATAAGACTAGATTGGATTAGAGAAATATTCAAAAGAAGAAAGATTAGAGTTTGGTAACTTGTACAGTGTATCATCTCAATCTATATCACTATCTCGTATTGGATTGTTCACTAATGGATAGAAAGAGAAGACTAAAAATCTATGAACATAAAAGTATGATAATCTATGTGAAAATTATAATTAAGTGGTTAAACTCACATTTTTTTTTTATGGTTTAAGCTTTTTAGAAAATTGGTAACTTAATATGATATTAGAGTAAGGAGTTCTAAATTTGATCTTTGTTGTGAGTTTGGACCCGCACATGAGGGAGAGTGTTAGAATTATAGTTGTTAGGACATATGTAATTCATGTTAGGAACATATGTCAATATTTATGTAGTTGGTTAATCGTTTGACAAAACGCATTTCACTTGTAATTGGGTAGATCTAGAATGTGTTTAATACTTCAAGAAACATATTATTCAAGTCTAGTATTAAAACTATGAAGATTAGACCAAAAAACAAGTGAAGAAAGACTATTCATTAAAGCTGGACAAATAGCTCGACAGCTACTCGACAACTATTTATCGAGATTTAATGAATGAAGCTCGACAGATTCTCGATCAATCGAGATATCTATCGAGTTTACGAGAATTCAGATTTCTAGATCTGATTTTCGGCCCAAGCTTATGTATTTGTGTAAGATTTATTTTCTCACAACCCTAGACATATATAAGGCTTATTTTAGAAGCCGTCACATAACAGAATACAAGGAGAACATATTCAAAAGGTGACTGATGCCTTATTCTCTTTGAAAGAAGCTACTGCGTCTTTGCGCCTTAGGGTTTTGTAACCAAGTGCTTCTTGATCTTTATTATTAATGAAGTAAAAAATTTTGCAGCCAACAATCTTCTTCTAGTTGGTGATTAAGTCGCGTACTGGGATCCGAGCAATTGATTAGTCACGTAGTGGGATTCATGCATCAAATGGTTGCGTTCATATATTGAAGAGTTTAGAAGTTCTGAAGCGGTATAAGGTTTTTGTTGTGAATTCATCTACAGGGATTGTAGAGTCTACGAACAAAAGTTTTGTACTAGATCTGAAACTTCTCTTTACTATAGTGGATTGCTTTTCGGGAAGGTTTTCTCCCAAGTTTTATACTGTGAAACTAGTTTGTTTTATTAGTTTTTCTGGGTCATCATATCTTATCTTATTTATTTTTTTCGCTGCATGATTTTGACATGATATTGATGTTTGTTTGTTTTAACAAGTTTTATTCATAATAAATCTAATTAACAACTTAGGTTTAAAACTTGTTAATTTCTATCAACTGGGTTCTAAATTTCCCAACAATAGTTAAGTGATTAAATTCACAATTTTCTAATATTTTAAGCTTTGAAGAGAATTTGTAATTTAAAAATCCAATCATCAAGGTGGCATGTCTTGACACTTCAATTTTTCAAATCCACTAATTTTCTTGCTAACACGGCATCCGCCAACCTCACCGTTTCACACATCTCTTAGATGACTGCTAATTATTGTGTTGTATCTTCTAAATGATTGTTTATCACATACTTGTTATGCCACAGTCATTGTTTTTTTACTTTTTACATAATCTGGTGTTGCATTTTGGTTAATATTACCGTAGTGGTTATTAAGTTGAAAATAACAATTCATTTTCGTCTTTAGAATTTTTAATTTCACTTTTTAGAATTAATTAATGCACACTTAAAATGTGTTTTCCTCTAATTATTTTTTTGGCTATAAATCTCCTAACTTGCTTCTCCTTTGGCATTCAAGTTTTCAAAATTGTTGTCCCGTTGTCTTTTTGTGAGAATGGCTAGCAGTTCCTTGCAGCAACAGATTGCCTCCATGAGGCAATCCTTGTTTGATGAGGTTTAATTTTTCTCTTCCTAAGCTCTTTGCTAAAGATACATTGTAATTGTTTCAACTTTATTTCCAAAATCCCATTACCATATGATATTTCACATGGTATTTAATTATTTATGCAACGTTTATACCTTTTTGTTTTCCATGTAATTGCTTGCTTTGAATGTTTAAAGCTGAATTCAAGGAAATTATTTGATAAATATTTGAATAAAAAAAAAAAAGAAGATAAAATGAGTAGCTGTTCTAAGGAAACAATCTCAATATCTTTCATGAAATTTTCAGTCGAAAATTTTAAATTTAATACTATATTAATCAATATGCTTACATATTTAAAAGCATTATGAAATTGTCCACATAAAAAAATAAAAAATAAAAAAACTTTTTTCTATTATGCAAAAATGTTAAAAAAAAAAAAAAAAAAGTCTGTGGAGTGGCTCAGTGTGATATATCTCAGTTTGCTTGGATTGTTATTGGTTGAAAAAATTGATAAAGTTGAAAAAGAATGTCTTTCCGCAGTTTATCTAAGTTGATTAGTGTATTTACTAGATTGTGGGAAAGAGCAATTATCATCATTTTGGGATAAGAAATTCTCTTGCTTTAGAAGCATCTTTCTTGCACGTCATCTCTCTTTAGACATTCTAGTTAGTTTAATAATAAGCTTTTCCATTCTTGTTCATCTTGGATTTTTGGATGTCTTAATTTCAGAAACTACAAGTTGTGTGACTTTTGAAACTTTCTTTAGATTACTAATAAGATTGTATTTGTATATTCATGCTTTGTAATGATGGAAGGTATATAGTATCTATAGAATCTAAATGCACATACTTAATTGTGGAAAGAACGCTGAGAATTTCTATCAATTGTGATTATGAGACTTTGCTACTATCTTTGAAGAACTTGTCAATGCATATTTGTGAGCCATTTACAGTCAAGTAAAGAACATTCCCCTAAAATGGATGTGCTATGGTACCCCACAATATGTAGTTGGATTTGATCCAACTTTAATAAGACTAGATTGGATTAGAGAAATATTCAAAAGAAGGAAGATTAGAGTTTGGTAACTTGTACAGTGTATCATCTCAATCTATATCACTATCTCGTATTGGATTGTTCACTAATGGATAGAAAGAGAAGACTAAAAATCTATGAACATAAAAGTATAATAATCTATGTGAAAATTATAATTAAGTGGTTAAACTCACATTTTTTTTTTATGGTTTAAGCTTTTTGGAAAATTGGTAACTTAATATGATATTAGAGTAAGGAGTTCTAAATTTGATCTTTGTTGTGAGTTTGGACCCGCACATGAGGGAGAGTGTTAGAATTATAGTTGTTAGGACATATGTAATTCATGCTAAGAACATATGTCAATATTTATGTAGTTGGTTAATCCTTTGACAAAACACACTTTACTTGTAATTGGGTAGATCTAGAATGTGTTTAATACTTCAAGAAACATGTTGTTCAAGTCTAGTATTAAAGCTATGGAGATTGGACCAAGAAACAAGTGAAGAAAGACTATTCATTAAAGCTGGACAAATAGCTCGACACTTGCGGACAGATAGCTCGACAGCTACTCGACGGCTATTTATTGAGATTTAATGAATGAAACTCGACAGATTCTCAATCAATCGAGGTTACGAGAATTCAGATTTCTAGATCTGATTTTCGGCCCAAGCTTATGTATTTGTGTAGGGTTTCTTTTCTCACAACCCTAGACATATATAAGGCTTATTTTAGAAGCCGTCACATAAGAGAATACAATGAGAACATATGTAAAAGGTGACTGATGCCTTATTCTCTCTGAAAGAAGCTACTGCGTCTTTGCGCCTTAGGGTTTTGTAACCAAATGCTTCTTGATCTTTATTATTGATAAAGTGAAAAACTTTGCAGCTAACAATCTTCTTCTAGTTAATGACTAAGTCGCGTACTGGGATCCGAGCAATTGGTTAGTTACGTAGTGGGATTCATGCATCAAATGGTAACGTTCATATATTGAAGAGTTCATAAGTTCTGAAGCGGTAGAAGGTTTCTGCTGTGAGTTCATCTACAGGGATTGTAGAGTCTACGAATAAAAGTTTTGTACTAGATCTAAAACTTCTCTTTACTATAGTGGATTACTTTTCGGGAAGGTTTTCCCCCAAGTTTTATACTGTGAAACTAGTTTGTTTTATTAGTTTTTCTGGGTCATCATATCTTGTCTTAGTTATTTTTTCCGCTGCATGATTTTGACATGATATTGATGTTTGTTTGGTTTAACAAGTTTTATTCATAATAAATCTAATTAACAACTTAGGTTTAAAACTTGTTAATTCTATCAATCAGGGTCTAAATTTCCCAACAATAGTTAAGTGATTAAATTCATAATTTTCTAATATTTTAAGCTTTGAAAAGAATTTGTAATTTAAAAATCCAATCATCAAGGTGGCATGTCTTGACACTTCAATTTTTCAAATCCACCAATTTTCTTGCTAACACGGCATCCGCCAACCTCACTGTTTCACACATCTCTTAGATGACTGCTAATTATTGTGTTGTATCTTCTAAATGATTGTTTATCACATACTTGTTATGCCACAGTCATTGTTTTTTTACTTTTACATAATCTGGTGTTGCATTTTGGTTAATATTACCGTAGTGGTTATTAAGTTGAAAATAACAATTCATTTTCTTCTTTAGAATTTTTAATTTTACTTTTTAGAATTAATTAATGCACACTTAAAATGTGTTTTCCTCTAATTATTTTTTTTGGCTATAAATCTCCTAACTTGCTTCTCCTTTGGCATTCAAGTTTTCAAAATTGTTGTCCCGTTGTCTTTTTGTGAGAATGGCTAGCAGTTCCTTGCAGCAACAGATTGCCTCCATGAGGCAATCCTTGTTTGATGAGGTTTAATTTTTCTCTTCCTAAGTTCTTTGCTAAAGATACATTGTAATTGTTTCAACTTTATTTCCAAAATCCCATTAATTACCATATGATATTTCACATGGTATTTAATTATTTATGCAACATTTATACCTTTTTGTTTTCCATGTAATTGCTTGCTTTGAATGTTTAAAGCTGAATTCATGGAAATTATTTGATAAATATTTGAATAAAAAAAAAAAAAAAAAGAAGATAAAATGAGTAGCTGTTCTAAGGAAAAAATCTCAATATCTTTCATGAAATTTTCAATCGAAAATTTTAAATTTAATACTATATTAATCAATATGCTTACATATTTAAAAGCATTATGAAATTGTCCACATAAAAAAATAAAAAAAAAAAAAAAAACTTTTTTCTATTATGCAAAAATGTGGTCTGAATGAGATTGTGAGCAATGTTTTGCAGGGAATCATTGACCGTGACAGGTTCATTCAATTGGAGACTATGACCAACCCGGATTTTGTTAATATTGCTATTAAGGCATATTTCGAAGAATCACCGAAAGCCATCAATGACATTGAAAATGCACTGTGAGTGGCATCATTATTATTATTATTATTTTTGAACAAATTTTGTAAAAAAGTTTAGTAATAACAGCAACAATGACAGTGATATTGTTGCCTTCAAGTTCTAAACCCATTAACTATCATCAGATTAGTTTAAATAATATTAGGCTATATTTGTTTTTATATATATATGTATATATATATTTTTTAGAATGGAATTTGTTTATATAATTAGGGAGGCTAATCCCCTCAATGTCACGGAGCTGGATAGGCGTCTTCAAATTTTCAAAGACGGCAACGACTGGTATTTTCCTGTTTTCTTAGCCTTGTATTAATATTGGGGTATATGGAAAATGAAAAAGTGGTCAATTTTTTTTTTTACAGTTTTTTTAATATTAAAATAAAATTTTAAAATGAATAATTAATATATATTTTAAGGGAATACATTAACCGGACCCTATAAAAATTAAATATAATCCAAATCTCCTTTTCACCAAAAAAAAGTGATTAGACTTTTTTGGTTTTTTTGACACTAAATAAAACATCTATTTTGTTATTATTTGCAGCATTGGTGCTAGCAAGGTGATTACTGAAATCAATAATATAAAGTTTTTTTGCTATGATAAAGACATGGAAAGGTAAGGTCTATACTTACCTAGCTACTTGAATTCTTTTCCTCATACCGTAATAAGTTGGAGTATTAAATACAAATTTATATGTTTATCCTTTTTTTTTTTTTTTTATATCATCTATAATTTTAATCTAAAGTTCATAATTGATTAGTCTATTTCGGTCCATCTTTAAAAGGAAAAAAAAAATCAAATAATTTTAGAAATCTATATATTGTATAAACTATACTTTGTTAGAAAATAATCATATTATTTTAAAAAGAGTTTGAAACTAACATTTATAAGTCCCGTCTATTATTTTCATTTTTCATTTAATAAAAAAATAAATCGTCAAATTTTTCCATGCATTCGAATTTGCAGCTAATTATTATAATTGCTAAAGTCTTATATGCAATCATTGACTTGTCAATAACTATAAGCAGGAGTAAGAGTAGGGCTGCACTTGCTACCATGCAACAAGAGTATATCATTTTGAAGAGCAAATTGGTAGCCTATTTGGAGGTCTCTCTCTCTCTCTCTCTCTCTCTCACTCTCTCTCTCTCTCTCTCAATTAATTGTCTTGCTTAAGGTCGAGATAAATGAGTGACATGTTGATTTGTTTTGTGTTTATTCTACAGTTGCTTCGACAAGCGGCACCTACTCCTATATTTATGTCTAATACTAATCCTCCAGGTCAAGGATTGGCTAATGGGAATGACTAGTATTTGGGGATTATTTCATTCACCATTTCAATAATAATACTACTATAAATAAAGTCTAGGCATTTTGCCTTTGTTAATAGAATAATTATGAATAAAATATAGGTTTTCTTACCTGTGGCATGAATATGTCGCTCTACATTTTTTGTTTCTCTAGAACTAATTTGTCTATGTGTGATCAGTGCATACTGATTCCTTCACCAAGTCTAGTTGTAATAAAAGTTGTCTATTTGTTTGGAAACTCTTTTATCTTGTTTTTATCTCTCTCTCTCTCTCTCTCTCTCTCTCATATATGTATACCGTATACAACAACAATTTTGTATAATGTGTGGTTCATGTGAGAGGTAAGAACAACTTACATGGTGTTAATAGAGAGAATACAAAGATTACATGGTTTGGCTTAACCACTTACATTACATCCATGAAACTACATATTTTTACTAAGATCAAGTGTGGTATCAAAAAAAAAAAAAAAAAAATCTAAGTAAGATATATATGGAAACTATATAAACTAGGGTTAGCCCTAATCGGACTTTACTATATATTGGGCTTTTTAGACCATTACACATAAGGGCCATAAGCCCATATTCTTTTAACTCATGCCTTCATGGCAAATTGCCTCTATCACTTGATCTTGATCTCTTTTTTAATATAACAATGTCCCAGGGATTTCTATCACTAAACGGTTGAGATTGTGCATATGAGTGGTCCAGTTAAATGCACCTTAATAATGTGGGACGAGCTATGCTATAGATCAAGAGCTCATAAATTGACTCCAAAAAATGAAAAAAGGCCTAGAGCCCCATAAGGCCCACATCAACCTTACTTGTCTATAAATCCTAGTGCATGCTTTGAATATGTGGATAGGCTACCAATATGAAACACTTGAGCCGGGCCCATGCACTCAAAACCATTTGCTTTGTGCAAAATACATGACATTCAAGCTCTAGTTTTCAATCCTTCCGCCAAGAGCTAGCCTTTTAGCTCAACAGACATTTTTTGGTTTTTCATTGGAGACATTTAGAATTCAAATTTTAATTTTCGTACGGAGTGGAACTGATTATTATATGACTGACAAATTGTTGTGTTCAGGAAAGAGAAGCTTTAGTATCTATTTTGCATTTGTTTTGGTATGTAAACTGAAGCCTCTCAATCTATATGAGTTTGGAACACGATTGGAATACAAGAGCTCTAGGCATTATGTTGTATACTTATAACAAGAAGAACATTTTTAGCTTTACCAATGAAGTTTTGAAGCGGAATCCAAAGTTCTTGTTCCTATGTTAGTATTACTTACAGTTTATTTTGTCATTTTTTATTTTATTTTTTACATAATGGTGTAGTTGATGAACTGTAACAAACATTGTTATCCTTGCAAAGTGTTTGGATAAAAGAAAATCTAAAAAGACCTATTAAAAGAAAAAGAAATCTAAAGAAACTATGACGTATTGTTTCTTTATTTTTGGTGATGCTTGGGCTTTTGGGAAGCTTTATGGGGTTTTAGTGAGTTGGATTCTTGAGCTTGGGTAAAGAAGGGCTTGATGAGTGCCCAATAAATGTTCAGCCCAATAAGCATTAGTTGGTGGCTAACTGGTCCACAACCAAAGCACACATATAAACCAACAAGTTCATTCTATAGATTTAAAAAACACTTAACCCTAGCAGAATTTTTTTTTTTAAATTTTTTATTTACAAACAAGGGTATATGCTCTTCGAGAATATTTAACTATTCTCTCAAATATATTAGTCTCTTGTCAATACACTGAAGTTATTATAGAAATGATTCCCTTAGGGTGGCCCAAGATGTGTTATAAGACCTTAAAAACCACTTAAATTAGCAAATTGGAATTATCTAAGGCTTGTCAGAACTAGTGAATACTTATGTTTTGTTTTTGTTTTTTTTGTTTAAAAGTTAAGTACTTATGTTATGTTAATGTGGGGTGTTTGGTCTTATTTTACTAGGATGGATAATTGGATTTGGGTCCTTTGGCCACCCTCCTTGTGAGCTTATTTAATTACTGATAGTTGGCAATAATTCAGGAGTCGATGCTTTTGCTTGGTCAGGTTTGGGTTTTTGGGCCCTTCAGCTTAGGTTGTGCTGCTTTAATTTTTGTAGTTCCGAAATTTTTTACATGGTTTACAAAAACTATGAGGTTATTAGTCTGAATTAAGATTTCAGTAACATGGTTTGTTGGGGATTTTTTCATTAACTCTTGCAATGCAATAG